>NC_044552.1:174048384-174188577 GCF_007565055.1 Rhinopithecus roxellana
CTAATTTCTCCTTAAGCATAAGGAATAACAACTTCTATATGAGCAACGACCATGTCTAACATTTTGTTGTTATTGCTTTACATTCATGATGTTGTGACAGATAGCTTATAATACAATTCCCCACACCAGAGAATCCAGATACTTAACAAAAAAAGCAACATGTATAATTGAGAAACAATTGGTCATTAATTCTTAGGCTTGGTTTTAGGGGAAACAGAGTTAACGCACTTTAATAAGTCTTCCTGTGGTACATATGTGTTGTAAGAGAGCTCTAGAGACTTAAAGCACACAGGAGGTGTCTAGTGTGAATTAAACTACATTTCTAAACATCATTTTTCTTATTTATAATGATTAAATATACTTGATTATTTTGCCCATAACCCAAGAATTGATCTGGGCATTTAAAAAAAAAATATATATATATATATACACACACATATCTATATATATATATATTTTTCAATTAAACAAAACAGATAAGTTAAATTATTTTTATGTTCTGTGAACACTCCAGCTTTGTTCATTATAGCAAAAGGGGGAAGTACAAGTCATTTGATTGCTCTTTAACCTTTCATTATATTGACAATCTGTTATTGCCTAGCATCAATCCCATCCTTCTCAGAAGGTGGCTTGGCATTTTTGTGGTATTTTCAATCTAGGGAAATAAATCTGCATCTCCATCTGGATTGACCAGATGAGGCTCCCTTCAGAGCCAATTAACACTTTACCAATGGGGTCACCTCAGCATGGTAGGAGGTGCTTTGCACCTCCAGGGCGACCATAAACTGTCTCCACAATGCCTCCAGATGCTCCAGGTCTGGAAACCAATCAATCTTTTACATAAGTGGTTAGTACACCTACCCCAGGGTCCTAGAAAGACACACCAAAAGATCTGTATAGCTTTCCAAAACAGAACCTTTTGAATATTCTTTTGTTTGGCTCTTCATATATTTACAATGACTGAGAAGAATACTCATGACACACAGAAAAGCAAATCAAGCTTGGTGCGCAAGGCACAAGCTCCACTCCTGTTAAATTTTATAGTCACACATATGTTTATCACTTCTTAGCTAGTTTGACTAGAGATTTCTCAATAACCTCGTTTGTGACCATTGGAAAGCCATAAATCTATATGAAAAGTCTTCCAGTGCCCCGTTCAGGGAGAGAGTTACAGGTCAAACACCTGTAAAAATGTTTAAAGCATGGCCAGGGCAGCTTTGATGCCACTGTGGGCTGCCTAAGGCACCTCTTTGTGGTATCCTGGTGATACCTGAGAGATCTGTGGTTAATTTTTTTAGGAGCCCAGACTTAGTTCACAGATTTCTTCCGCTTTTCTGCATAGGCGTCTCATTTAATGAAGCAATTTCGTTAACTCTGTTTTAGCTGGGAAAGAATGCAAATTATTCTTTACTAGAAAGAATGGGAGGGGTGACAAGTGAAGGAGAAAAAAGAAAAAAAAAAAAAAAGACACGGGGAGCACAGTGGAGCCACGAAGTTCCCTCAGGTGGCTGGCTAACTAGCTTGGCCCTTTGTGTAGACACTGTCTGCCTGTGGGATGGAGCTAAAAGACAGAAGAATGACAGTCTGGAGGAAGAAAGAAGACAATAATTATGGGATGCGTGCGATTAGTGCGGTAGCCAGAGAAATTAAGCCACAAGTCCTAGGAATCTTCCTTTCTGTATGGTACCTGCAGGGGAAGAGAAAAGACCTCACTACAGAGTTCAGTTGGAATCTACTCCCTGCCAGCTCAGCTTGATTGCTTTCTGGGTTACCTACTGTGGAGGTTCAGCAGCTCGACCTTCCTTTCAGTAGAGCTATATTGTCCTGCTCTGAAAAAAGGCAGATTAAGAATTTACAGGGATCCCTCCATCACTGGCCTCTGACAGGAACACTCAGGGAGCTGATTTTTCATGGTTCAATTTGCCTGGGGCCAAGATTCTAATCGAAATGTATTCTGTTAATGTAAAGTCCCACTGCAGTTTTAAGAAATATCTAACTTTCTATTAAACTTTCCCTCTCATTTCTTTACTCTTCCTCCTTTTGTTTTAGTGTTGGAAATCTTTCCTACTTTATTTATTATTATTTTTATACTTGGAGGAATATTTGCATTTGAATTCAGGTTTGTAGGTGAAGAATAAATCATGTCAGTTGAGAAGTTTATAATTATTTTGTAGGTAGGTAAACTGTATTCTAACTGCCTCTTGAATCTGAGATATTCCCAGCTATAATTCAGATCATCCTTCAGTTGTCTATTTTGATTTAAATGCCTTAATTAAAAACTATATGTTTGCAGAATAATTGAAAAGGACTCTTTGGTAACATGAAAGCTATTTAATTTTGTCAAGCCAAGAAGAAAGAAAAGATATTCAATCTCTTCTTAGTTTAATACATATTTTTGAGAGCTGTTTCAAATGGAGGAGGGGAGAGGTTAGTCAGATTTTGAGCCAACAATCTTTTCAGCCTCTGCATGTGTATTATCTTAGATAGTTCTGATTAGGTCTGAGTATTGCTATCATTTTTATTGCTTCTTTTTTATTATAAGTGACTTGATATTAAACTTTTTAGCATATATAATTATATTAATATCTCTGCCAAAAATTTGAGGTTATGCTGGTAAATGAAATAATTGTACTATACTTGGTTTTGCAACTTCAAAAACAAGAAGTTCTTTAATGCTGTATGTTTTGTTAACAGGGCAAGTGAAAAACTGGAAATCACATTTGTTCTACTAGAGATGAGAAAGCTTAGCAGATGGACTGTAATGATTTTCCAGGAGGAGGAAAGGAAACATCTTTGTCTCCTATTCAGATTAGTTTCACCTGGCATAGTCAGACTCAGCACAGAAGCCTTCACTAGTTCACTCAGCAACAATGCCTCTTGCCTATCTGTGATGTTTGATATAATAATTTTTGATGCACTGTATTTTGTTATATATTTTACATCTTCAAAATAAGTAGCTTTGAGAGTTACTCACTGAAGCCATTTGTTTAAAATGTTCAGTATAAAACATATACATGTTCCTGTTTTATGTAGGCTTACCTTATTCTAGAGGGATCTGTCTCATGTTCTGTCCTATTACAAGATCCTTAAGAAACATCTCCACCCCTATTACGAGATTCTGGTAATGTTGGGTCCAGGAAATGTACTCTGGAAATGCGGAATGATGATTCCATTGCCCTACCATTTCTTATAGCATCTTATCTCTTTAATCCTCTTTCTGCTCCTCACAATCTTACAGAAATAAAAGGGAGGAAGACTGATGTATTGTTTGATATCTCTGAATGACTTTATTTTTAGAGCTATTTATTAGTGGTTTATAGTAACTTCAAATGAAAGATCTGTATTCTTCATTTTAGTTATTTTCTAATATTCAAATAATAATATATCTGAGAAATGCAATATATATTCTCAGTAAGTAACATTTTATTTTTTGCAACAAAACTCTGTCAATAGGTCAGGTTATCCTTCTCATTACCCTCTAGCAGCCAGAATTTCTAAGACCTTACTCTTTTCAGTGGAAAATTTTCAGTTTTATTCTCTTGATATTATTAGAAGAAAATTTTGTTTTAAAACTTTCCAAAACATCCAGCTATGGCATTCTTCTAGTAATAGTTTCTTAAATGGGATGGATAGGGTGGGGAATCTACAAAATAAGAGGACAGAATAAGATTTGAAACTGAAAGTGAGTTGGTTGTAGTATATCCCATTAAGAAGACAAAATAGGCTGGGCACGGTGGCTCACACCTGTAATCCCAGCACTTTGGGAGGCCGAGGCAGGTGAATTGCTTGAGGCCAGGAGTTCAAGATCAGCCTGGCCAACATGGCAAAACCCCATCTCTACTAAAAATACAAAAAGTAGCCAGGCATGGTGGCACACGCCTGTAATCACAGCTACTTAGTAGGCTGAGGCAGGAGAATTGCTTGAACCCAGGAGGCAGAGGTTGCAGTGAGTCAAGGTCATGCCACTGCACTCAAGCAAGACTCTATCTCCAAAAAAAAAAAAAAAAAAAAAGACAGAAAAGACAAAATAAGTAAGGTGGTTAAAAAGACCAAAATGACTTGAAGACATCTATCTGATGCTAAAGAATCATAGTTCTTAGAAAGTTCATAGAAAGATAGTTGGGAAAACTATCCAAAAATCAAGTTAGAAAAAGTTATAGGAAATGATCAATTGGCTAGAAAAAAGAAAGGTGAATGAATTGCTGCCAAGGCTAAGTGAAGGATGACTATCACCTCCAGATTAATTACCTGGGACAGGAAACTATGTTGAGATGCACAACAATATCAAAGAGAGTACTGAGCATGTTGTGATGTTACCACTGTACAGCAGAGTGTGCTAGCATGATTAGAACCAAACTACACAGTAATCTTAAGTCTGTGTTAATGTAATAAGCAAGGAAATAAAAAGCACCAAGGGAGAAAGGACAAGTAAGGAAACTGGCTGTTGATAGCTTGCACACACTTGTATGCCATAAGGATCTTTTGAAGTTGCAGCAGAAACAGTCCCTGTGGAACAATGATAACAGGAGAGACAGACATTGATGTGTAAATGACATCATCACCCAAAGCCACTTCCACTCAAGCAGAGTCCCAGATCATATTGGGGTTCAAAGGGACTCTAATCTTACCCTACTCATTTTTTTTTCTCTTAAACTCTTGCCAGAAATGAGGGAAACACAGAGATGCTTGTTCATGTTAGCTTTTCTAACTTGACCTGGAAACTGAGAGTCATGTAACAAGACAAGGGCTGCCCAGAGTTCACAGATTTAAGGATCAAGTTTGTGAAGACATTGGCTTAGATAAAAGGACAGTAGTTAACATTAGCATTACATAAGCTTGAACTACTATCTCTAGAGATATTCAGTACTTTGAGAGAAACATGAAATTGTATCAACAGTTTATAAATAATTGTCAATTTATAATAATACTGCTAGAACTGTCTGTGAAAGAAAAAGGCTGACCTTCCTGTCTTGAAAATATTTTTCCTTTCTGAATAATTTAGGGCTGGACAATTTGATCTTTTATAGGTCATACTAATCAACATTTTGCCATTTTTCACTAGATGATAAGCTTGCTTAGCAATATGAGGAGGGTGCCTCCACTTTCTGAGGGCCATTAGTTAGAATTCCTAGGGATAATCATGGTTCAAAGAACTGGATATTAATGATAGTTTCACATAACATTATATATAGTATAAATAACATGCCTACTCACTGAGAGTGGTACAGAAATCAAGAGTCATGAAACCCAGTACAGGAAAATTAACATTGAAAGTACAAATCAAACAATGATATGGCCAAATGTTATCCCCTGTAATAAGAACCATAGATTTGTGAAAAATCCCTAAATGCAAATGATAAAGCCCTTTCTCAGTATAAAGTGTTTATATAGCACAAGCTAATTAGTATTAGAAATATCTGCTTTATTTCCTTTTCTGTGGAGCTTAGACATCTATCTGGGAGGAGGCTGAGTATATCAAGTGTTCCTTTCAGTGTAAGCAATAAGTAGTTCACTTCCTGTACTTTCCATGAACTTTGTAATGGTTAAATAAAGCTATATTCAACATGAACTTGTGAATACCTCCCTTTCAATTTTTTTTTTTTTTTTTTTTTTTTTGGCTAGGATCGAAACTTCAATATAAAATAGAAACTATTTGACTTTCTCTTCTAACACCATAACAGATTCTTTAGTAGGGTGGTAATATTAATCAGATGTGGCAAATTATTACCATTATAAGTTAAGTGAGAACTTTGTCACTGTAGAATGTTGCATTAGGTTCATGCTGTTACATATTCCTCAGCTGTTAAAATATTGTAGGATATTTGTGGAGGTCTTTACAACACTTTTCACAGTAATTATTTAAATATTAGACTGGCTTTAGTTTATCAGTGAGAGTCTCTGGGGTGCTGTCCTTGGTTATATTCTGAAGAAGACTGCCCTATAAAGTGAACATGTTTATATATGCTAGTTTGAAATGGGTATATGTTTGGCCAGAATTCTGGTTGGCAATTTGACAATAAGATAAAGGCAAGACACAAGGTTCATATGTAACAACTGGTGAACAAAGAGATTAAAAGGGGAAGTTGAAAGTTAGCATAGAGTAATTGGAGGAAGCTAGCTTTGATAAGTCACAAAGGGATTGTATTAGGGTTCTCCAGAGAAGCAGAGATAATAAGATATATAGATATATAAGAGAAAATATAGGAATTGGTTCTTACAGATATGAAGGCCGATGAAGTCCCATGATACGTCGTCTGCAAGTCAGAGATCCAGGAAAGCTGGTATAATTCAGTCTGAGCCAGAAGGCCTGAGAAAGAAGAGTTCTGATGTCTGAGGGCAGAAGAAGATAGATATCCCAGCTTAAGGAGAGAAAGAGAGAGAGAGAGAGAGAGAGAGAGAGAGAGAGAGAGAGAGAACAAAATTCACATGTCCTCCACGTTTTGTTCTATTTGGGCCCTCAACAGATTGAATGATGAGCACTCTTATTGTTGAAGGTGATCTTCACTCAGTCTACTGATTCAAATGTTAATCTCTTCTGGAAATAGCCTCACAGACACACCAGGAAATAATGTTTGCCAGCTACCTAGGCTCCCCTTAGCTGAGTCAACTTGAAATATACTATTAACCATTACACGAGTGATGTGTGCAAACATGATCCCTTGCCTCTCCCACTTATTCCTTCACCCTTTGACCTGTACTATCTTTGCTTCTGTATCATCTTTTGCATTTTTCCTGTTAATGAGTTTATCCACGATACCGCTACTTCCAGGATATTCTCCCACTCTCTCTTCCCATTGGCTCTCCTTTACTCTCCCTTCTTCATCTGTGTTCTGCCAGATTTAACCCCTAAAACATTCCTTGAATCCCTGTACTCATCTCCAAGTCGTCTCTCAGTGCCTTAATTCAGCCACATCTTTCTGTTCTTGTCTGGGCAAAGTTAGTTAAGCCCTAGTCTCCCTATTTTATTTATTTATTTATTTATTTATTTATTTGGAGAAAGGTCTCACTCTTTACCTAGGCTGGACGGCAGTGGCACTATCACGGTTCACTGCAGCCTCAATTGCCCAGGCTCAAGTGATCCTTCCACCTCAGCCTTCCAAGTAATAGGGACTATAGGCATGTGACACCACTCTTGGCTAATTTGTGTGTGTGTGTGTGTGTGTGTGTGTGTGTGTATGTATGTGTGTGTGTATATATATATATAGTAGAGATGGAGTTTCCCCGTGTTGCCCAGGTCTTGAACTCCTGAGCTCAAGCGCTATCCACCCACCTTAGCCTCCCAAAGTGCTGTGATTATGGGCATGAGCCACCATGCCCAGCCTAGTCTCCCTATCTTTAGTCTGTCTACTACGCAACAGATAAAATGTTCTATCTATTCCATCCCTGTCACTTTCTTTTCTAAAATAGTTCTTCATTGTCTAGAAGATAAAATCCAGTCTCTGTTATTATATTTTAAGGCCCTCCATAATCTGGTTATTGTCTAGAAGATAAAATCCAGTCTCTGTTATTATATTTTAAGGCCCTCCATAATCTGGTTATTGCCAATCATTCTAGCCTCATCTCTGCCTATTACTGCCTTCAAACATCCCTGCTTGCAAAACACTTCTCCACAGGGCATAGATAGATAAATAATTGAAGTGGGCTGGGTGGAAGTAACAAGGAGTTGTGGGAACTATGACATTCTGAAATATACAAGGCCCACCTAAAGAATTCAACTTTATTTGTATTAGGGCAATAAGACAAGTCTTCAGGACACGTGGACCCTGTTTATGACCTGTACTAGTAGTATCAAATATTTGTCTGCTCTGGCATCATGGTATTCTTTTTCCTTCCACAAGTCATTTGCCCATGCTGTTCTCCTTTGAGGGTAGTGCTCATCCACAGTATGTTCCCCCTCACTTACCTCATCCTTCTCAAGTTAGCCACTTCTCCTTACTTAAGATTTAAACCAAATAGTAGTCATCTTCTTAAAAAATCCATGCATGATCCCTATTTATTTCCTGCATGTTTCGGTAAACTTTCTATAGCACCTCCTGTGTTTATTTTAATTAAATACTTACCTCTCCCACTATATTAAATGGAAAAAGATATATTGTATTAATTTCTGTATCCTCAGGGTATCATGGAGAGCCAGGTTACATAGTTAGCACATAGTTAGTACTCAACAAAGGCATGAAAACAATGGTGAGTCAAATAGAATTGTCGTTCAACATCTTAGCTTTGCCTTAGAGTCTATGGCTATGGAAATCTATGGAAGTCTTGAGGAGTCATTTGACACCAGCAAGGGAAGAAAATGGCAAATTCCATCTTATTAATCTTTCTACCAGTGGAAGCTAGACTTTCATCTATCACACTGTGGAAGGAAAAGGAGAAGGATGAAAGACAGGGAGAAAATAAAGAAGGAAGGGAAATATTTATGTTCTTAATGCAAAAGTGCTATGGAAGAGGGAGTGGAGAAGTAGGAAGATGACTTGAGCTGAAGTGAAGAACTGAAACAAGGTCCATTTTACAAGAATTAGAAATTTCGAGATAGCCACACAAGAGCAAGTTCGTACTGAGAACAGGTTGAACCCAGAAAGTACTCAACTGCTCCGAGTTATACTTCATAACACCCAGGACCTAGATAGATTTTCTTTCAATTCTTTAAAACAATCTCCCCTGGAATAAAATGTGCGCTCAGATATATTTTATTCATGTAGCAACTTTTTGATTTTTCCCTATTCTTACTTTGAAAGATGATGTATGAGAAAGGAGAGGGGATGTTCTCAAAGGACATAGTCTCTAGGAAGGTGTTCGCAGCATTTGGCAATAGGAATAACAGTGAAGATAAGTCATCTAAACATGGCATTTTACCACAGTGGCACTGCTCATTTGCCTGGTCATCCCCTAACATCAACCAGGATCACACTTAGGATGTTTCTGACAGATATATCCTACAATCACCCTTGGTAAATCCAAAATTCTTAGCAATATGCCACCATTTAAGAATCTAACTTTAAGTTCTAAAGGCTGTATGTCTGTTCAATTCAGTGTACATAGTAGTAACAGCAGGAGGTGGCTTAAAAATGTCATGATATTTCTGGTTTGAGTGGAGTGATTTTATAGGTCTGCCTGTAAAACACACAAAATAATGCTTTTTCCCTATTATGGCAAACACAATGAGAATGGACAAGACAGAAAGCACCTAAAAGTCTATCCTTGGAAGAAAGATAAATGCAAAGGAGAAGCTTCGTCCAAATTTCTTGTAACCCTTTTTTCATAGGGCTGCCAGATGACTGTACTGTTTGCCTCACACCAGGGGTGTGTCTATGATGTATTTTCACAAGTGCTTCAATACTGAGATAAAAAGTGTAGTGTGAGTGTCAAAGGTGGACTAAAATATAAAACTCCATTACTTGCCAGTTTTCACTGAAGATAAAATAGTTTTGATTTGTTATAACAAAGGAAATCCATATCTCCAAGTCGGTTACTTTACAAATCAGGAAATGGTTCTCAAGGAGGCCCCAGATCAGAGCTAACATGGCCTGATAGTGGGAGAGTGGTGTCATTCTGGTACAGAAGACAACGTATTGTATAATTCTAGCATTTTAAATAAATTTTGCAGCTTGGCTACACTTACCAATCTGGTTTAGGAATATAGTCTTAACTGAACTCTCCTCATTATAGAATGACCATTTTGCTTTCCACCCTCAACTTCACTTCAGGCCTTAGATTTGAATAGTAAATAGACAGCAAAACATTATTATGAGTTAAAACTCATGCCAAAATATTTTCATTATTTAAGTGCTCAGAATTGCTGTAGAGTTATAGGCTATACATACATAAAATTTGTAATTTGAGGTCCATAAAGGGATAAAAATTAAAAAGAAAACTCTTGGAATTCAGAAGAATACAAGAACAACGAATCCTTTGACAGTGAATGTTAGCTAAAAGGGTTAAAAGAAATCAGACTTCCCTGTGGGCTGTGCATGGGGTATGCATTATGTGCTGTCATTAAAGTATTCTTTTCTCTGTTAAGCAAGCATCCCCTGCTGGGACATCTCTTTGATTTGGTGAGAGTCTGGAGTTATACATGAAGTGTGTGCTATCAGCTAGAAATTACTCCCACATAAAAATTTAACCTTATTGTTCGAGCTATTTTTCAATTAGTGCATATGTTCTATTCACATGATTTGAATTATTAAATACATGAATTATAACTCTGCAGTAAAATATGATCAGAGTTGTTTTTTTGCTATCTTATGACTAATGAAAAACTATGAACAACAACAAAAATGAATATAGTCGAAAGAAATCAAACCTTACTGTTGGCAATAATTCTGAGATGCTGAATATCTCAGATTGGTTAGTTTAAGGCTTTTATTTGAATCACCTTGAAAATTCTATTCATAGTGTTCAAACACCACACCTTCCTTTTTGCTCCCAGTCCCGTGTTTAAATTCATCAATGTCGTGGAACAGTGCGGTTTAAAAAAATATTTGGAAGGACACCAAGCCTGAATGTTTTGAGTGCACTAACCAGGATACACACACAGGACTAAATATATTTTCATGGAAATTGAAACAGATTTTTTCTTTTTCAAGAACATTATTAAAGAAGAATTCTGGCTACTTTCAGAGGACAGTGGAGCCAGTCAATATGTAGGGTGTCTTTGCTTAATTAAATTCATATCTCTTTTTAAGGCTTCTAAAACATAGTAATCACTGAAAAGTCCTTGCAGTCTCTTTTGTGGTATGGTATATTTATTTCCTTCATTGTAAGACAAGTTATAACTGTTTTTTTCATAGCATATGTATCTTTAAAGGGAAGTAAGGCTGTGAAATTTAAAAATGAAATTGGGTAATCTGTTGGAGGTTATGCTGAAATCAGACCCAAAATTTAGTTACATTTGTGCCACTCTTTCTGTTCTAGTCTAATTCATACTTTTGTTCATAATTTGTATATTAAATATCTCTGGGAAAAATATAATTTTTGTAACAGATAACTCCTTTGTTTCACATTTCTCAGAGTATTTTAAGACTATTGAATGTTTTTCAACAGCTAGAATTTAATCTAAAACTAGTTTTAGGCAAATTTATTTTTCTGAGTTTTCCACAAGTCAAATGAATAATAGCTGGATATTTGGACCTTTTTATTTCTTCAGAATTTGCTTTGCAAAGAGACAGATTAATTAAAGAGGGAATCCTCCAGAGATATATTATTCCAATATCTCTCTCAGCACCCCGTATATTGATCTATTTAACATCTTCTTCACGTATAACCAAGAATAACAATTTTGAGTCTCTAATAATATAACATCAATCAATGCTGCAATTAGAATTTTGTCAAATGAATTGATAGACAGATGCAGACCTAGATATGGTTTATGATAAAGTATTTTAAAGTTGATCAACTCAAATTGATTATCTCCCCCAATATATGATTACACATACTCTTTTGTCCTTCTTGCATAATTATCAGTGACTAAAATGTGTGTGTGTGTGTGTGTGTGTGTGTGTAATGTGTGTGTTTTGTGTTAGATGTGTGCAGGTATTGGGAAGGTAATGTATTGTTCTTTCTTTTTATTTAAATGTTCTTTTATTTCTTTTGAGAAATTAAATACAGAGGAGTACAAAAGTAATTTAAGGAACATACTACTACCGTCCCAAATTACCAACTGAGTATTGCTTTTTTGGTTCAGATGAAGTTTCAATTTTCTAAAATATGGATTCTATAAGCACAAATTAATAATAAGTGAATTCTAGCTTTTCATCCCCTATTTCCTTACTCATGAATATTGAGATTTAATGAGAGATCTAGAAGAGTCTATAATATGAATCCTAATAGATTTCTGCAAGGAAAATTCAATAAAATTGGTCATGTTGGTAGATTTGGGAGCACTTCCTTGGAAGATAACACAGAGGGCTCTTAATTTGGAAAGTTTAGCACACTGGCATAGAAGAAAATGTAAATCAGTTTGCATGCTGCCACATGTCTTCATGATTTTATTTCTTTCACATACTTTGCTATATTTTTGGAAGAATTTTCCTATATTGCTTCACTTTACTTTTTCTGGTGAATCTATGTCTTACTTAAAATATTATAAAAGTACTCAAATAAAGATGATACCTTTTAATCCTTAATAAGATAATTCTGGTAGTTAGGTGGTGGGAAACTAGTCTGAATTAAAAAAAAAAAAAATAAGAGTCTGTGAGACTACTGGTCCAAGTCAAATTTCATTGTTCTCTATTTGGAAGAAGAGAGAAGTAATTTTGCCAACTTTATAATACAGTGCACTATTGGCTCAACTCAGCTATGTGACTTTTGGTTTGCTTTTATATTCAATCCTCATGGTAGTTTTGAAGGAAAGAATGAATTTCACAAAAGGAATCTTGTTTGTACGTTGTAAGCTACCTTTTTATACCAAAAAGTAGTTGCGTGATTTATGTTTTCCCAGAAAAGAAGAGACCTAAGTTAAAACTGCAAAAAAAAGTTAAAAGTTATAAAAATATATAAGTGGTTTTATATGGAATTATAAAGATGGTTCAAATATGCTATTTAATTGCCATTATTTTAAGCATTCAAATTCTCAGTGTTGTTCCTTATATTTACAATGGCTGTGCAGCTGCTGCTGTTATTATTGCTGCAGCTGACATTATTTTTCATTTGTATGAGGGAAAGAGATTGGAGAGTCTCCTTTCCAGTTTGAACATAAATAAATGAACGTGTCCTTTGGTTCCTTCTCTGTAATTTTTGTAGTGGGTCGCAGGACTTTTTTACCTGATTAGATCTCCCTCATCTTCTCCACCCTCCCCCAAGGCAGGTGGTTTCCTATGTTTCAACAAAACTGAAGGAAAACCTAATCTTGTTGTCAGCTGCTAGATCATTAAAAATAGTTTTTGATGATAGATCACCATGTGATTTTTGGCATGAAACGCTGACAGAGTTCAAAGAATTTTGTACAGTTCTATAAAAATAGCCTTTCCCTTCCCATGTCCTTATTTTAGGAACAACTTTTCCTAGTGCTACACTTATAAAAGTGAAAATAAGATAGAATTATGATGTTCCCTGTTTTATCCTAGCAAAAATGTTTATTTATGTAATAATATACCAATTGAAAAAACCTATCTTATCTATCACACTGAGAGAGTCATTTCCAGAAAAGATTTATGTTTAATACTTTTTGTTAAAATTTGTAATATAAATATGATTTTTGCCCAATTTCATACTACTCTTAGTATTAATAACTCAATGTATAACATTTATTTTAATATTAGAGACTTTAAAGACAAGGGAAACATTCATTACTTTCTATTTATATACTTTTTTCAAAGAAGTGTTATAGTAACAGGAGACTTCCAAACATACAAATAGATGAGGTAAAATTATGTTGTGGAAGTGGGATCAAAATAAGCTCTACACAAAATACTAGCAATGTGAAACTTAAATATGAGCCTATCTACCTTTATGTAAACAGATGATAGTTGGTATTTGTCAAAGCATATATAGGTTCTAGCAGAGAACAAAGTATGCTACGTTCTATTGTGTATGTTTAAAAGAGTGATGCAACAACTTTATTTTAAAAATCATATTCTATTTTCCAGAAATCATATTCTTTGTAAATATTTACATTTATCATGACTACTTTAGATCTTAAAAATATGTGAAGGGGTATCCCGTTTTCAACATTATTTGGGGTTTATAAACAAAAGAATGCTTGAATACTACTATTCTGTACTAAATTCCAATCAACTTGCCTGGAGTTTTGCTATTTGCTTCACTCTTGTCCATCCTTTTCATTCCATCACCATAGATCATGACTCAGGCCTGAATCACTATGGATTAGTCACCCTTCTTTGGACACTGAAATTGGTAATTTCTCATATTGTCTCTTCAGTTCATACCTATCCCTCAGCTGTAAGGTGCTGTCCTCTGTTCAAAGTCTAGCCCTCTTTTAAGCCCAAGCTAAAAGTCTGCCTCTTCTTTGATACTGCTCATAGTTATCCCAGCTGTAAGAAATTTTTTTTCCTCTGCACCTTTTAAAGAACTAGTTTGTATCAGTTGTATAACTCTTATCTTACACTGCCCTTTAGATAGAGCCTAAACATTTTTCTCTTCTACATGAGTATAAACTCTTATGTGAAAAGACCATGTCTTTTGTGAGCTTATTACGCTTCACAGTGCAAAGTACAGAACCTCATACCTAGTAGGCTCATTTGTTGAATGTATGCCTGAATGAATTAGAGATATTAAAAGGAAAAACTTTTCTATTATTTCAAAGATTCTTTGATGTGGCTTTCTTATAACTTCTGCCTTAGAAGTCCTGGGTGGGGGAATATTGAAATCAGCCCAATGAGGGAGATGTTATTGATGCTGAGGAAGCCACATTGGGAAATTTTTTCTAGATAGTTAAATATACTGGGAAGAAATGAAAGCAGGCAAAGTATGAATGGAAACAAATAGAAACATTTTAAATTTGATATGCTACAAAATCCTATAGGAGTGATTTTGAATATGATGGGAGAAAAAATGAAGCACTGACCTCATAAGTAAACATATTGAGAGAAACAATATCAAAGGGGATGGAAGGAAGCAAGGGACTATGTCAACACAATTTTTGTTTTTTGTTTTTGATTCAGCTTGTAGAAATCTTAGGAACTGTATGGCCAGAACAGCTGTACCTTTAATTATTTTATTAGTGTTTTTTTTTTTTTTTTTTTTTTTTTTACATCATGAGTTCCAAAATAATCAAATTACTTAGACAAATATAAAGGGTTTTTTCCATCCTATTTTATCATAAATTTTTAGTTTAGTTTAGTTTTTATTTGAGGATAAAATATTTCCTAACTTTCTTAAATTTTAAAATAATGTTTCAGAGGACAACTATCTATAATCTAGAACCTATGAGTTATTTCATTCCTCAAGTAGTGCTTTTAATGGTCTCATAATGCTTGAGCCCATGTGATTCCCAGAGCCAGAAGTCCAGTGTTGCTTAGTAATGTCTTCTGGGAATCTATTGATGTTGGGTTTTATGTTTTAACACACAGGGCCTAGCATTCTGATGTGAAGAGTATATTTTGGGAGCTATCCTGTAATACATTCTTACATTTTTGTTTTGTTTTGTTTTGGAAGAGGGTAGTGATTATCTTAGGATCAGTTTTGCTTTCTTACTGATAATGTATTCTTGAAATGCAGTATAGTTGGCAGCTGTTAGCAAAAACCCAAGAATTTCAACAGAAAATTTAATTATAAAAATGGCTAAATTGAACAAAATCTTGTGAGGAGTTTCCAGCAATTATATAACGTTTATAAGGAAGCAATAACAATTAACTACTAATTGCCTTGGAAAAATATATTTAAGTTAAACTCTGCCTTTCCTGGAATATGTAGAATTTATACTGAGATTTCAAGGTTTTAAAGATCTGTATTTTAATAGAGAAGCACATGTTCCCCTCTTTGCCATACCCCTGCAGAAATGGAAGACCAAGAAAAGGGAGAAATGTATTTATTAATTATTATTTATAATGTATTTATTATAATATATTTACTTAATATTTAAAATGAAAATATTTAAATTTATACTAATCTATCACCTCTCTCTCTCTCTCTCTCTCTATATATATATATATATATACTTTTTTTTTTTTTTTTTTTTGAGATGGAGTCTCGCTCTGTCACCCAGGCTGGAGTGCAGTGGCCAGATCTCAGCTCACTGCAAGCTCCGCCTCCCGGGTTCACGCCATTCTCCTGCCTCAGCCTCCCGAGTAGCTGGGACTACGGGCGCCCGCCACCTCGCCCGGCTAGTTTTTTTGTATTTTTTAGTAGAGACGGGGTTTCACCGTGTTAGCCAGGATGGTGTCGATCTCCTGACCTCGTGATCCGCCCGTCTCGGCCTCCCAAAGTGCTGGGATTACAGGCTTGAGCCACCGCGCCCGGCCAACAACTGATATTCTTAAAGATCACTGATGAATTTAAAAATGATTAATTGATCACCTACATATACAGTATTATATGTTGGATGCTGTTTTAGTCACTGAACAAAACTGACACTATCTCTGTTCTTTGTAGCTTATATTCTGGATTCCAGGTATTAAACAGATATAAGTCAAGTGCAGTAGTAATAAATACTATGAAGAATTAAAAAATCAGGACAAGGAGGTAGTAAGTTATGGTATCAAATGAATAGTTTTTTTCCTATGGGTTTCATCAGGGAAGGTGTCCTTCTATCTGTGGACAGGATGAAAATGAAAGTCTTAGAAATATCTGGGGGCCAAGATTTCAGCAAGCAGTAGTGAGGGCATACCTGAGTCTGTATTCTGGAAAAAAATCCAAGAGGCCAGTGAGTTTGGAGTCAAGTAGCAAAGGAGAGAACTAAAGGAGTTAAGGCCAGAGTGGGAGCCAGGAGGAAGATCACAGGTGCCTTAAAGGACGTGAGTAGGGCTTTAGAGTTTATTTAGAATGCGCTGGAATCATTGAAGAATTGTGAACAGACGAGTGACTTGATCAAACTCCTTGCTGTGTAAAAAATAGACTATGAAGCAAAACGAAAGCAAGATACTTGTGTAGGAGCCATAATAATTAGTCATGTGAGAGATGACAGGGACATTGGCCAGGATGACTGCAGCAGAGGCAGTAAAAAGTGATAGCATCTGGATAGATTTTGAAGGTTCAGCCAGTGTAATTTTGAGGATGTGAGAGAATGCAAAGATTATTTTACTTATGTGCTACTTCTGAGGAAAATATGCCTCTTCTGAGGCATACTTGGGATAAACTCTAACAAGCAATAAATAAAATCACTATGGCTGCTCTGAGGAGAGTGACTTAAGAGAGACAGGTGAAATAGGATGACTCATTAGGAAGTTACTGAGATTAACCTGGTGAGAAATAAAGGTTACAAAGATCAGGATTTAAGTGGTAAGTATGGTAAATAGTATGCAAATGCAATTATATTTTGAAATGGGTTTTAACAGGAATTCCGATGGAATGGCTGTGAAAGATAGAATCAAATTCATGCCAAAAACTTTGTTTAAAGAATGATGTTGAAATCTTAACAGATTGATAATATTTTCCCTAAATTAGGTATCTCTCCATTTCTGAAAGCTTGAATGCCTAACGATTATTCATTACTGCATCTTAACACAGCTGTACATTCAATAACTTTCCGTACATAATATGACTTTTGACTCTTGAAACAACTGTGTAAAGCAGGAAGGAGAGATATTTTATTTCAATTTTGGAGATGAAGGTGATAGATTTGGGAGAGAATACGCATCTTGCCCAAGAGTACAGTTCTAATAATGGGCAGAGTGTGGGTAAGAATCCAGACTGGTTGACCGTAGTCATAAAGGACATATATTGTCTAAAAAACTAACACTGTGTTTTTGAATCTGTGCTATTTATAGGATATTAGATATCTCACTGGGCCTATTTTGTTCCCTGATGAATCCCAAGAGCCTAAAATAGTGCCTGGTACAGAGTAGTTTGACACTGAATCAGTATTTCTTGAATGAAAAGAAAAGCTGCAATCTTGCCTTATATTGTTGCTATGCTTAGATCAAATGAAATTTGATAATTAAACTCAGTCAGAAGTGGTTCTCTCTTTAAAGGAAAAATTAAAGGAGATTAATTGTTTTCATAAGGAAATTAAAATAGTTTTTAGTCACAGATTAGAAAGGCCCCAGTACATAGACCTCTGCTCTAACCTTCCAGTTCTTGTTTTAATAAGTTATTTTATAAGAATTATATTAGTGCTATGAATTATATGTGAAAAAGGAAGTCATTTGATTACAAAAATTTTATACACCTCATTCTATAAGGTAGGTTATACTGGAAGATAGCTGCCCAGCCAGTAATTCACATTTACTGTTGTATCCAGGTATGGCCATGTGACTTGTTCTTACCACAAGAATATGAGAGGAAATAGTGTGTGCCATACCGGGCCTGGGTTTTAAGGAGCTGGTAGGGCATCTTCGTATTGTCTTGTCCTGCCTGCTAACAGAACCACTTGATTGATAAGATCAGTATAAAGATTTTCCATCTATAAGGAATTGGGAAAACAGTGGGAAATGACTATCTACTGTCAGTAAAATTATTTTTTGTTATAGCTACTAGTATTACCAAACCAAATTGGCACTGGAAGTGGGACTGCAGCTTCCAAAAAGCATAAATATGTAACATTGACCTCAAGACTGGATGATGATAAAACAGATATTGGAGGTTGGGAAAATGAAGATCCATGTTTTACAGTGGCAGACTATTGATAAAACGGTTGCCAATGATAACTTTGAAGTTAGGCCATATGCTTCCAAGGCTGTGACTCTAGAAGCAGGAGTTGGAAAACAGCATTATATTTTGTGTTTATTGTTACTTGCTACATTTTATAAGATATTACAAGAAAGAGATGAATTTAGGCAAGAATTGACTGCTTTGAGAGCATATATAAAAGGAAATAGATTAAATGTAAGGCCTCACAAGGTTGTAAAAGCTCAAGGTCTGGACCACAACTGGATGAGATTGAAAAAAATTCTCATTAAGGCTTCAGTTAAACAGTGGGCTCAACTCTGCAATGAAGATAAAAAAAACTTTGGGTGTCATTATTGACACATGGAATTCACTAGCAGCAAACAGTTCAGAAGCCTCGTAACTTTGAAATAATTGATTGGCAAGGAAATTTTGATCCCAAGTCTAAAAAGAGAGCTTCTATCATGGTGTGGGTAAATAAAGGTCTTCACCATGTCTGCCTGACAGAATTTCATTATTGGACCAGGGACTGACATATGTTTCCTATTCTTTCCCTCTCCCAGTGGGAGTGTTTATGGTGATTATTCTATTTCTGCTGCCACATTGTATGTTGGGTGTCAGAAGAGCCAGGGAAAGACAACTTGACTTTTAGTTCATGGGTCACTGGACTATAAGGTGCCACATATGGCTAGAGGAAATAACTGTGTATCACTTAGGGCTCCTGGATTTTGAGAGGGATGCCATAACTAGATGGAACTTTTTGAATAGAGTCTGGGGCAAGAGTGAGTGTATATTGTGGGGAAGAAGAGTGCACAAAGATATTTAATGGCCAAAGGAGGTGACTGTGGTACAGATGGATAGCTGTCCACATATAATTTGTTACCTCTTCTATATTGTTGAGTTATCACTAGAAAGAAAGGTATTCCACCAGGAACTACATTGCCAGGTACCTTTACACCCACGTGTGTCAGTTGATTAGTTTTATATTAGGGAATATCTATGAAAGTGATCATTGTTACCATGAGACCGGGTTTTTAAAATAGTGGCTAAGACGTTTCAGCTCTCTATGTCCCTTTTTGTTTTTTGACATAGGTTCTTGCTCTGTCGCCCAGGCTGGAGTGCAGTGATGCAATCTCAGCTCACTGCAACCTTTGCCTCCTGGGTTCAAGCAATTTTCATGGCTCAGCCTCCTGAGTAGCTGGGACTAAAGGTGCACACCACACCTGGCTAATTCTTTGTGTTTTTAGTAGAGACAGCATTTCTCCATGTTGGCCAGGTGGTTCCAACTCTTGGCCTCAAGTGACCCATCCGTCTTGGCTTCCCAAAGTGCTGGGATTATAGTCATGAGCCACTATTTTCCTTTTAGATTGGTTAGGGCAGGGGACTCATCAACCATATAATAATTGAGCCACAAAATTGAAATAACTTGGGTTATGAAGTTACCATAATGAGAAAATCCACTCTCTAACAAGGAAATTTACATTTGATAGTGCAAAATAAGCTTCCATATGTTAAGCCACTAAATTTTCAGGCTTACCTGTTACTGTTACTACAGTTAATATAACCATAATTTATTCAGTATATTATTGATTATAAAAAACTACTTTTTATTTGGTGCCTATTATGTGCCAGATATTCTAAGGAATGTCATATATAGTCACAAATGAGATAATTTTCTTTTTTAAGGCTGTATAGCATTCCATTATATATATACCACATTTTCTTTATCCTTCCATTGGTGGACAATTATGATGCCTTTAGATCTTGGCTGTTTTGAACAATGCTGAAATTAACATAGGAGTGCAGAAATTTCTTCAACATTATCAGTTTCAGTTCCTTTTTTTTTTTTTTTTTTTTTTTTTTTTTTTTTGTATTTTTTTAGTAGAGACGGGGTTTCACTGTGTTAGCCAGGATGGTTTTGATCTCCTGACCTCGTGATCCGCCCGTCTCGGCCTCCCAAAGTGCTGGGATTACAGGCTTGAGCCACCGCGCCCAGCCCTTTTTTTTTTATTATTATACTTTAAGTTCTAGGGTACATGTGCATAACGTGCAGGTTTGTTACATATGTATACTTATACCATGTTGGTGTGCTGCACCCATCAACTCGTCAGCACCCATCAATTCATCATTTATATCATGTATAACTCCCCAAGGCAATCCCTCCCTCCTCCCCCCTCCCCATGATAGGCCCCAGTGTGTGATGTTCCCCTTCCCGAGTCCAAGTGATCTCATTGTTCAGTTCCCACCTATGAGTGAGAACATGCGGTGTTTGGTTTTCTCTTCTTGTGATAGTTTGCTAAGAATGATGGTTTCCAGCTGCATCCATGTCCCTACAAAGGATGCAAACTCATCCTTTTTTATGGCTGCATAATATTCCATGGTGTATATGTGCCACATTTTCTTAATCCAGTCTGTCACAGATGGACATTTGGGTTGATTCCAAGTCTTTGCTATTGTGAATAGTGCCGCAATAAACATACGTGTGCATGTGTCTTTGTAGTAGAATAATTTATAATCCTTTGGGTATATACCCAGTAGTGGGATGGCTGGGTCATATGGTACATCCAGTTCTAGATCCTTGAGGAATTGCCATACTGTTTTCCATAATGGTTGAACTAGTTTACAATCCCACCAACAGTGTAAAAGTGTTCCTATTTCTCCACATCCTCTCCAACAACTGTTGTTTCCTGACTTCTTAATGATTGCCATTCTAACTGGTGTGAGATGGTATCTCATTGTGGTTTTGATTTGCATTTCTCTGATGGCGAGTGATGATGAGCAGTTCCTTTAGCTATATACCCAGAAGTGGGATTGTTGGATCATATGGTAATTCAATTTTTAGTTTTTTGAGAAATCGCCACACTATTTTCCAAAATGGCTGTACTAATTTACATTCTCACCAACAGTGGATGTAGAAGAGTTCCCTTTTCAATACATCCTTACAAACACTTGTTATTATTCATCTTTTTGATAACAGTGTGGAATAAACCTTTGATTTTTAAATAACACAGGAAAGATTTATCAGATAATTTTATATAAAAATCATCCTACTAAAATTATGTTACTTTTCAAATCTAATTTTTTTCAAATACTATATTTTCTCAATGACAGGTGCAAAAGATGTACCCAACTAAAACACAAATGACATGGAATAAAGTAATTCTTGATAATGCCTTACATATTCTGTTTAAAAACAGTTCTGAAATAAAATAAACTATCAATTAAAAACACGCATTCTGCTCTCCAAAAACTTTGAAATGGTTGCCTCTCCTGAGTCCCATTAAATTTGCTGGGAGGCTTATATTTAATGAGGCTCTCTAAATTAGATTTAGATGATAACCTTGGCAGTGAACCTGAGACTGTGTATGCTTTTTCTTGCTTTCCTGTTTTGACCCTCAAAATTATTTATTAGCACTCATATTGTTTAATACATTTGGCAGCCATGGGTTTGAAAAAAATATTTAATTAGACAGGAATTTGCAAACACAGATCAACAGTGTTAAAAATAAGTTACACATTGACATATAAGCATATTACATTGAGACACAGGAACATTACATGATTATGATTTGCTTTGTTAGAAGAAATAATTATGACTTACTTATAGGAAATGGTAGTGTGAAAGGAAAATAAATCTTGGAACTCCTAACTCATTAAGCCAAAGGGAAAAGTTAAGCTGGGAGCTGAGTTACACAAACTTGCCTCCCTTTGGTTCCTAAATAAGATGGCTACTAGATGGAAAGCTACATGCCTCCCCCATATTTTGCCCACAGGAGAATTCCTAGTGAGCTCCAAGACCTTTACCCTAATGTGTTTCTGTTAAAATTTCACCACGGCAATATTATTGATAGCTTATCTTTACAGGTGCATTTACCCCCCTGCCCACCAGACACGAATGCATGTCTGATTGTTCCTCTGCCCCATTTGTCTATGTCATCTTATGTAAAAAAAAAAAAAAAAAAAAAAATACAGATTCACTGAGCCAGACAACGGCATAAATGACTATTTTTCTCTACCTACCTCTTCATGAAAATTGTATACTTCTCAATATGCCACTCTTTTCCCTTTAAATCTGGAGTCCTCAAAATTATCTTTGGAGAAAAGCATAGGCCTGTCTCCCAGGCACACATCCTTGACTTTGGCAAATAAACCTCCTAAAATGATCAAGACTAGTCTTGTCATTTTTCTCTACTGACAGTGGTTTTAAAAATTTCTTTACTTTTTGCCAGGTAGAACAATGTTTCTAACTTTTCTGGACTTGCCTTCTATAGGTAGGTTCTCTATTCTTGCATGGTGTTTGCGAGAAGAGAAATATTTCCATGGAAGTTTCAGCAACTGAATATGGCTCATACTGCATACTTTTCCCAAAAGTTGATTACTTTTTACCATTCAAAAGTTATTTTGTTTTGAAGTAGCCATCACAATGCAACCTTCAGCACATTGTGCTAACACAAGTGTTTCGGATGGTGTTTTCAGCTCTTATGGGAACTGTCATGTCCCACAGAATCAACACGTGTGTTCTGAGAATATTCTATCACTGATTACAAAAATTGCCAGTACTCCTAGGAAATTTACTGTCTTTGTTTTCAGAAATTTTCCTGATTTTTTGTTATGAGGTTTTTATAAAAATATGAGGCTGGTTTGGGTTGAATTTGGTTTAAGGCTTTGGATACCAATGATATAATGTGCAGAGGAGTTTCCTTTGTGTTGTTATATATTATACTACGAAAGTTACCCTGTTTATAGCAAATCTGTATTTTGTTTGGTGTATGTTGAGAGAACAGCAGGATAAAATGTTTCCAAAATGAATGGATTTTGGCAGGCACATGAGCTGAATATCATTACTAGAGAAGGAAAAACTTACTCTGATATTACACTGCTTTTTATGAGAGTCCTGTTCTTCCTAGTCACCTTTTGTACATGTCAAAGTAGACTTGTCTGAGACACTGAATGGAAACTTTGGCTCATAAAAAGCAGAAATTCCTTTCTCCACTTGTTAGATATGTTTATGAAGTAAAATTATTTGGTGGACTGCTAGTTTTCATTACATATAACATATAACTTACTCGAATTGATACATGAACTTAAATAGCACTTGGGTGATTGCCCAGGTGTGATGAATCCTTTGGGATTAAGGGTGGATGATGCTGAATTCACAGTAAGCTTTGTCAGTTGAAAGGAAATGTTAATGCCTCAAGATGCATTCCTAAGTCTGGTTAGGAGCTAGTTTGTCTTGTTAATAAACAACTTCAACAGATTCAGAGGTTACACTTGAAAAACAACTCCCCAAATTTAGCACTCTTTATCTTAACACTGATCTAATCTTCAGATTTGTCTGAAGCAATAATTTCTACTTCTTCCTGAGTCCACAAAGTATTATTAAAGTTCTTTAAAAAGTGAACCTCTTGAGGCACAATTAAAGTTTTCTTGACAATTCTGTCCTTGCTCAAGAATCAGTGAGATTAGAATGACAATGAGGACAGAATTCATCTATGAAGCAGAGACCCACTGAGTTTTTCAACATATGTGATTCTTTCTAATTCATATTGTTATGTGACCTCTGTATCTTGCTTTTGTGGGCAGAAATCATCTGTGTTCTTTTTTAAATGACTAGCTTATTTTCTTTTGGGCAATTTCTTGACCAAAATTCAAATTAAAACATACTAAAAATTGTGTTTTATTAAATCCAACATTGCTTCTTTTTTGTAACATCTATAGGGAGACCAGTCTGCCGGGACCATAGTTTCTTTTTGGTAAAACGGTACCAAATAAATGAATAAATAAATAGAACTAAAAGAAAAGATGTGGTGGTCAGGTAGTTTATGTGTGGTTTAGATGTGGGGAAAGCTCAGAGGTCAATGTGAAGAATGTGAAGAGAGAAATGCCCCTCTGTAGTGTCAGAGTCAGCAGCTTTTTGGTAGATGGTATAGTAGCTGGCACAGGGCCAGCAGTAAAGATTCAGATAGCTGAGAAGGTAGCCGTGACATAGTAGAAAGAGTTGAGGCCAATGTCCAAAAAGGATAGAATGTAGTGGGGTTTGAACAGACAGTGGTAGAAGTGCTGAGGGTGTTATAGCAATAGTGGTAGCTAAAAAAGCTTAAGATAATGACGAAGAAACCAATGCTTCTGCCATAAGCCTATTATGCCCCTGATATTTCTTTAAAAAAAAAATCTGTCAGTGAATTGGACCACTGTTGAAGTTTGCTGCAGAGAGCCAATCATAGAAATAGTCATGGAGAGCTCCGAGTAACAGTTCCCATTGGCTCATATGGAAATCCCTGGTTTACTGTGTAGAAGTACTTCATCCTCTTCAGGGAGACAGGAAGAATGTCTGGTTCATAGAAAACATTTCTTTTGCCTTCAACAGTCCAATTCTCTTTAAGACTAGATGAGACCATGTGACCTGAGGCAATCAAAGGATGTTCTGAGCTACTGTGAGAGAATTAGGCAGGAAAGTGCTTGTTACACCGTTTTTTCTCTCTGGGAAAAATCCCTGGCAAAAAAGACCAATCCTGGTGCTTTTGAGCTACTGTCTCAGGACTCCTTTTTCTTCTATTTTCATTTGTCCCTCAGGTTGTTGTGTTTTTACTCCCAGCATTTTCACAGCTGATAGTTTCTTAGCTTAGCTCACCACTTCTGGTTACTTGCTGCTGACACTTAGTTACTGAACCAATGTTCATTTGACATCTGTAGACTGCAACATCCCTCACTTTATAGAAATGGAAAAAAAGGTTTTTGATTCACTTACTGTATCAATGATAATTATTAAACATTTCAAATTGGTTCCAAAAAAAAAAAACATTCAAGGCAAATAAATTTTGAATCTAGATACCTTTTGAACATTTTATTTTGATCACATTTTGACTATAATTATAGTCCTGTAGACATCATCATGGTTTGAATATCAAAGCACTTTCAAGATATTATGAATCTAATCATTGAAAACTCTTAGAATCTCAGAAACAGAAGCTAGTCATGAAGTTTCATTGTAGCTTATTAAATTTTTAGAAAGTTCTATTTTTAGAAGTTCTTTATTTCCTTTGAGCCTAAATCTATCTTTAAAACTTTATACATTAATTCTGTTTTAGCCTTTGGAATACACAGAATCTAATCACAGGATTAATTTTCAAATATTTGAAATTTTCATATTCTCCAGGATATTTTCCCCTAAACTTAATAATCTTATACTTTAGACATTTATTTTGTGACGTATTTTTTTCAGGAACTTTACCTATGTTTACTCTTAAAATCATTCCGGTCTATTATTTTTTTCTAAATATATTTCAACAGAACTGAATGCCATGTTTTAGTCAGTGTAATATCACATCCCTTGTTCTGGATATTCCTATTAATATTAGGAATGAAGCCTAACCTTGCATTTATTAGTTTGTTCTGGTTCTCCGGAGCAATATTATTATTTGGCTCATGCTGATCTTGTAGCACATTTTGTATTTTTGGAAGTACATTCAATCAGTTGGACTTTCTTCATCTTCAAGAGATGTTATTGTGCTTTTCAAAATATAAGTTCAGAACTGGTGTTTTAATCAATTATTCGCTTATTCATTTCTCTATTCAATAAATGTCTACTATGTCTCAAGCACAGAACGTAAAAAGTTAAGCCAGAAAGATAGTGCATTCTTTACCTCACAAAGCATTTATACATGTTTCATGTGGTTCAGTTCACTTCCTGATTCTAGCCCAGGAGTTCTCAACTCAGGGAGATTTTGCTCCCAGGAGACATCTGGCAATGTCTGGGAATATTTTTGATTATCAAAATAGAGGAGGGGGAGGTGATGTATGTCAGTAGCTTGTCTCGGAAAATGTACCTCCTTATATTTTATCGGCAAATATAATGAACCTGTTTCCTATGTCTTTTCTCAAGTAGCTGATAAAAATGCTTACCAGAAAACCATAAGCACGAAACTGAGTGACAAACACTAGACAGTTCATTCCCCTGACTGAGTTTTCTCCATTAATCAATACTCATAGGGCACTGCCTGCAATCAGACCCCAATTTAGTATTGAAACAGAAGAGTTCCCTTATACCCTTTGCAGGTCCTGTGACAGGGCTGTGGCTGGCTCCTTTGGCCATCCTGCTGCCCTCAAATCCCCAGGGGGAGCATGCAGATGGGTAGGTGCAGAGACCATAGGGATCGCTTTTGGGCTCTGGATCCACAGCAATGTCTAGGGATGGGTGTCTGTGACTCCTGAAGCCCAAGAAGGTGTGTGTGACAGTGTGCTCTTTCAGCTTTTCCATCTACAGATGGCTTGTGTTGATCAGCTCACTAGACCTTCTGCCTTATCACAAGGACAGAGGGCCAGTGCAACAGCTTTCTATATCCCAAGCTCTTTCCTACTGTACCAGAAGAATTGGATCATGCGTGGGCTCAAAGGATGATTGCAAGGTTTTATTGAGTGGTGGAGGTTGCTCTCAGCGAGATGGATGGGGAGGTGTAAAGTGGGGGATGGAGTGGGAAAGTGGTCTTCCCCTGGAGTCAGGCCGCACAGCTGCCAGGCTCTTCTCTGACTGCCTCTGGCTGAACTCCCCTCATTCAGATGTCCTTACTCTTCTCTCTTTCTCTGCTGTGTTGTTCTGTTGTTGCTGGTCAGCTGGTGTCTGCTGGTCTGCTCCTCTGCTCCTCTTGATGTTCAGCCACTTGTGTCTGTGCCCCCTAAGGTCTTGTGTTTATATGGACACAGGATGGGGGCATGGTGGGCCAGAGTGATCTTGGAAAATGCAATATTTGGGCATGAAAACAGGAGTGCCTATTCTCACTTAGGTCCATAGGCCCAGGTTCGAGTGTAAGCCTTTGCCAGGGACCCTGCTCTTCTCTACCCAGTACTTCCCTGCCCCCCTCCCGTGTCAGTATCATCATCATCCTGGCTACATTTCTTCCTCTTGTCAGTTACATCTTAAAAATCTTTTTCCAACTCTTCCTAAAATCAAGATATGTGGAGTTTACCCTCTTAAAGAGCAGTAATAATAAAATGTAGTTTGTATATACCATTCTCTTGTAGTGATCTTGTAAGTTCCTGGTGACCACAGTGTTCTTTAGAAGTACCCTAAAGGTGTTTATTCCAGAATCTCCAATGGACTAATGCAGAATTTACTGATCTGGAAATATCTTTTATATCTTCTGAAAATATTTAATCACTTTCCATATTTTGGTAAGTTTTCATTTCTCAAAGATTTCCACTGATTACTTACAGTATTTTTCCAGTGTCAGTTCCTGAACTGACATATATGCCTTGCTCAGTGCTTGGTTTTAGAAAAAGATAATTAATACAGAGTCTTTATTTCCACACCATCTATGAAAGAGTTAACAACATTTTAACAACTAACAAAAGGGAATAATGACAAGTGTTGTAACATACATATAAATTAACAGTGGAAGTCCAGAGATAGAAAATTTTCTGAGACTATCAAGCAAAGTTCCCTAGAGGAGAAGATAGTTGAGTAGATCATTAAAAGAGGAGTGGATTTCTTTAGGTAAAGAAGTCTTTTTGCATTTCATAGATAACAAATGCCACAAACAAAATTAGAATGGCATAATGTTATAAGATATGTTTGGGAAGTATCAGACAATCCAATGTGGCTAGAGGATGTAGGTTGTAGAGATGGTGGGAAATGCAAATGTAGTTGTGACACATTCATGTATGGTCTTGATGGCAAGCCAAGGAGTTTGAGCATTATTCTGTAATGTGCCGTTTCATTTTGTGATCAGTAAAGGATCAAGGCAGTTAAACTTAAATTTACATGTAACTCCAATCTTCAAACCAACATTTTAAAGTCATTAGCCTCAGTTGTATAGATACATAAGCCAGAATTCAGTAAGAGTGATGGACTTTCGTTTTTTGTTGTTGTTGTTGTTGTTGTTTTGGGAGGCAGGAGGAGGAAAGAGATTCACTCTTGTTGCCCAGGCTGGAGTGCAATGGCACAATCTCAGCTCACCACAACCTCTGCCTCCCAGGTTCAAGCAATTCTCCTGCCTCAGCCTTCCGAGTAGCTGGGATTACAAGCATGCACCACCACAGCCAGCTAATTTTGTATTTTTAGTAGAGACAGCCTTTCTCCATGTTGGTCAGGCTGGTCTCAAACTCCCGAGCTCAGGTTATCTGCTCACCTCAGCCTCCCAAAGTGCTGCGATTACAGATGTGAACCACCGTGCCTGGCCAGTGATGGACTTCCTAAATTTATGTAAGTTTTGATGATATATTGAAAAGTTAGGTTTATCTAACCAAAAGCCTGTCGATTTGACTAGATTTTCTTTCTGGGAAGATAATTTTGATAAGGATGTTTGGGTAAACTAGAAAATATTTTAGAGTCAAGTAGGAAAAGGTCACATTTTTATTTAAAAATATGTGTATAAAACACTGAAAAAATGTTTCAGTTTTGATGCTCATTTTGTAAATATTTAAATAGTTTTAGTTGGAGGAAATTGATCCAAAATCTACTCCTTAGAAAAAGTTTGGATTATATTTTGGAGAAAATATCAGGTAAAGTTTAGAATAAAAGCATCAAAATTTATTGCCTCCCTGTTTTCTTACTCCAGAGCAACACTTAGAAAAAATTTAAACATAATACTTTTTAAATAAAATGTATAAAGGCTCCAATACCTAGACAATATAGAGAGAAATATGGAAAAAAGAGCATTTCATTTTTGATATCAAATCCTATATTTAAATGTTAGTATTTCTGATAAAGTAACATTCTGTCCTAAATGGTACAATAATAGGAGCTTGTGAAACCTTTTGAATAAATACTGAAATTCTAAATCAGGGACCCTGGAAAAAGATGGTCATGTATATTTTGGGAAATTTGCCTAGATGCCTGTAAAGGTGACACACTGGAGGACACATTCAGATAAATACAGTGCCTACAACAGCTTGATGTGTATTAACTTATAAATGAATTTGAGTGGTAATTTGATGTGTAATAGACTAGCACAAGCCTAAATTTATTCCCATTCTTGCTAGTTAAGGTGTCTCTTTATTCTATATGTCCACTGGTGTGGTAGCCAGCCTTCAAATGACCCCCAAAAATTCTGAATGTTTTCTGATATTTACAACCTCGTGTTGTCCCTTTCTACAGTAAATATGGTTGACCTATGTAATAAAAGGATATTGACAAAATTAGGGTTTGTGATTTTTGAAGTTGGCCGTAAAAGACACTGCAGCTTCTGCTTTGCTCCTTTGGATCAGTTGCTTTGGGGAAACCAGCTGCCAGGCCATGAGGACACTCAAAAAGCCCTGTGGAAAGGTTTACATGATGAGAAACTGATGCTTTCTACTAGCAATCAGCACTAACTTGCCAGGCATGTTGAGTGAGCCGCCTTGAAAATGACCCCTCAGCCCTAGTCAAACCTTCAGATGTCTGCAACCCTTGCAGACATCTTGTCTACAGCCTAAAGAGAATAAGAGACCCTGAGCCACAAACACCTATGTAAGCTGTCCCCACTTGCCTGACACGCAGAAACTGTGAGCTAATAAATGTTTCTTATTTGTAATCTGTTAAATTTGAGGGTAATTTGTTGTGCAGCAATAGATAACAAATACAACTCTTCTAACTTTTTGGGCTAGAACTTTGCACAGAGGTATTCACTTTATACTAAAAGGGTTTAATATTAAAATAAGGTTGTTCACTGCTTCCAAGTTTGTATTTTATGTAGAAAATGACTCAGATCAGCCAACAGTCTCCTAACTGCTTCAATCTGTTTCTCAATAATAATAATAATGCCATTTGCTAAGGTGTTATTATTACTTAAAATTTCATTATGTTTTATGTGATGATGGATTTAAAGCAACAATATTACTCTTATATTTAGAAAATGTGGTCCCTGTTTTCATGTTATTCTAATCATTATATCATGGATATTTCCATACAAGTCTTATAAACAGATGCTGAATGCCTTCTTCACTCTTATGGGTCCTTCTTGACTTATAAATTATTTGACCTTTCTTTTTCTTGGGTTAGGCCCAGATCACAGTATGTATATTAGAAAAAGAGAGATGATTTTCTTTGTACTATTTCCAGTGAATATACATACATATATATATATATATATACACACACACACACATATACATACATACATATATATATATAATGCTTCTGAAATGGCTTGTTACTTTAGAATTGTTCCAAAAACAAAGGAAAACATACACACACATCTATGGGTGTGTGTGTATGTGTGTGTTTGTGTATGAGTGTGCACACAGGCAGGCATGTGTGCGCACATGCACATACACACTCCCATAGAACTGTGAATCACCAGAGCCTACCTATTTAGTTTTACAAATGATCAGCCCTCAAGTCCAAGAAGGTAAATGTTTACTTTGGAAAATATCATGAAACTAATTAAAACCATCAATAAAAAATTATGTGGGTAGCATTCTGATAATGGTTGAAGAAACTAGTGTTTTTTGTTTTTTTGTTTGTTTGTTTGTTTGTTTTGAGACAGAGTCTCGCTCTGTCACCCAGGCTGGAGTGCTTGGAGTGCAGTGTTGTGATCTCTGCTTGCCGCAACCTCTACCTCCTGGGTTAAAGCATTTCCCCTGCCTAAGCCTCCTGAGTAGCTGGGACTCTAGGCGTGTGCCATCTGCCTGGCTAATTTTTGTATTTTTAGTAGGAATGGGGTTTTGTCATTTGGGCCAGGCTGGTCTTGAACTCCTGACCTCAGGTGATCCAACTGGCTTGGCCTCCCAAAGTGTCAGGATTAAAGGCATAAGCCACTACACGTAGCCAGGAACTAGTTTTAATAACCTATAATTATACATTAGTTTGAGTGAAAGGAAAGATTTAATGTAGTCTGAAACAAAAGTCTCTTTCTCTGTAGTCTTTGGTTTCCATTTTGGTTAAGGAGGGTATGGAAGAGAGATGGGTTGGGTTCAGCCAGGTATTTCATTCAGTACCTATAATTTCTGGTAACAAGGTACTCACAGTGTGCAGTATGGGAAAGAGCTGAAACGCTCAAATGTCTGCATCTCTCACTCCATGAAATGCCCCAAAGACTGACTCCTGGAGCATTCTACTCACAGTGTTACAGGAGCTTTGTCCCTGTCTGCATGCTGATTGGAAGCAGATCCATGGTTCAGCATCAATGTCCATTTTTTGACTATTGCTACTAATGTAACACCAATAAAATAGAAAGATAAATGACAGGGCAGCTGTCTAATGCAGTGAAGATTAAGGAGTGTTAAACTGTGGTAGATATCTCTATTTGCTGGTGTCAAATTATGCTGCCTGCTCCAAGTGCTCTCCCCATTAAAGGCTCATGAACTGTGTTGTTCTTAGGCAATTTACGGAATCTAAGAATGCCCTGCATGCCTGTTCTTCTGTGAGATGGGTTGTTTGCAGCCCTGTCAATAGCAGCCCCATAATAAACTATGATTAGCAGTGGTCCAAATAATTCGTCTTCCCCATTTGCCCCCTTGCAGAGACCCCATAATCTTTTTCTTTCCAGTCAGCCATGACTTGTCATATTGTTGGTTGACATATCCCTAAAATAACAAAGAGTCTGGTACAGATGTGTTGAAACAGATTTCTCCCACAGCATTCTTGCTTCTTCACCACAGACCTGACTGGAGGGGAGAAAAAGCATTACATGTATTTTTCTCCTGTATCAAAGATGAGAAGAACAGTCATCATTCCTGTTAGCAAGTTGCCAAATAAGGAGGAGTTTATTTTTATTATTCAACATGTATTTATTGAGCTTCTGTAATATGTCAGGTGTTCTGTATGTAGTGTTTAAATGATACATATGGTCCCTGCTTTTTTAAGTTTTGAGGTGGTAGAAGAGACATAGTACAGGTCTAATAAGTTGACAGAAAAATTTAAGATACTATGTAAATAGATGTCAAAGGGCAAAACCTACGCTAGGAGATTCCAGCATAGGAATATTAAGTCTGGATATTAAGTCAAGTGCTACCTCTTTCATTTTTATTTGATTTCTTCCTTGTTTTTACACCTGCAAGGGAATCACAATGGGGTGGTAATATGATGGTTACGAATATGCCAATTGATATGTTTTATAAAAGACTTTGAAATGATGAAGAATACCATCCTATGTTTGGAAATGTTTATTCAAACCAAGGGGCAGTGCGGCCTGCTTCCAGTAACAGTTTTAGTAATGATTCTCAATCTTGGTTGCACTTAAGAATTATCTGGGGAGCTTTAAAAAATCTGATGCCTAGGCCACCCCCAAAAGCAATTAAAAAAGAATCTCTAGGGGTGAGACCCAGACACCACCGCTCTTTAAAACTCCCCAAGTGATTCCAATGTGCAGCCAATTTAAGAACCACTGTGTTATAGGCTTCCTATGTTTTCCAAATTCCCTACAAGGACTTACAGCTGCCAATTTTACCACTTACAGAGGAAAAAAAAAAAAAAAAAAAAAAAATACCAGGTGCAAGAAGCTTCTCTTTCTCATCCTAAGAAGTTTTTAACTTCATTTTTAAAAATGAAAATATAGTCACATAATAAAATGTACAAATCTTCAGTATAGAGTTCCGTGAGTTTTGACAAAGTATGTACCCAAGTAACCAGCATATCAATTGATATATAGAACATCATCACCTTAGAATGTCCCATAGTGTCCCTTTACATTGTTCCTCTCCACTGAATGCAGAAATTACTCTAATTTCTCTTCCATAAATTAGTTTGGGCCATAACTAGACTTCATAAAAATTAAGTCACACAGTATGCAGTCTTTTATTCTGACTTATTTCCCTAAGAATAATATTTTTGAGATTTATCTATGAGATTGGATGTATCAGTAGTTTGTTCCTCTTTATTGCTGAGTACTATTCCATGGTATGGATATACCACAATTTGTTTATTCTCCTGTTGATGGACATTTGGTTTGTTTCCAATTTTTGTTAATATAAATTAACCACAGTGACCATTCTAGTACAAGCTTTCGTGGACATACATTTAAAAAAAATTTATAAATAGCCAAGAGTGAAATTACTGTGTCATAAGGTAGTCACATATTTAACTTAAACTGCCAGTTTTCCACACACATTTTATACTCCTGCTAGCAGTAATGAATAAGAGATCCTAGCTGTTTTGCATCTTTACTAATGGTTGGTGTTGAACATTTCTTTTAATTATTGTTTAAATTTTAGTCATTCTCTCAAGCATGTAGTAGTAACTAACTGGTTTAATTTGCAGTCCCCTGGTGGCTAATGATGTTGAGCATTTTCGTGTGCATTTATTGGCCATCTATACATTTTTTTGTGAAATGTCTGTATAACACTTTTTCTTATTTTTGTATTTGTTTGCTTGTCTTTTTATTATAATTTTTATAATTTCTTTAATCTTGATATGAGTTGCTTTTCTGAATATATTTTCTTCTTGTCTGGGGATTGCTTTTCATTTCTTTCAAGGTGTTTTAATTATAGTAGTTTTTAATTTTAATGAAGTGTAATTTATATTTTTTTCTTTTGTAATTATAGATATTTGTGTCTGTCTAGGAAATCTTTGCCTATCTCCAGGTTAAAAAGATGTGTTCCTATGTTTTCTTTTAGAAGCATGTATATTTTTTGTTTTTAAAATTAGGTCTGTAAGCCATCTAGCATTAATTTTGTGTATGACATTAGGTGTGAATCAAGTTTCTATTTATTCTTTATCTAGTTTTCAACATCTAGTGGTCTACCACCCCTCATTTAAAAGATTTTTCTTTCTCTATTGAATTACGTTAGAATTTTTGGCAAGAAAAACGTTTGTTTATATATGTATGCTTCTTTTTCATTTCTATTCTGTTCCATTGATCTATTTATTTATTATCTATCTTTATGCCATGTTATATGAATCACTATAACTTTATAATAAGTATTGAAATCAATTGGTGTGTTTTCCAAATTTGTTCTTCTTTTACAAAATTGTTTAGATAAATTGAGACCAATAGATTTTTATATAATGTTGGTATGAGCTTGTCAATATCTTAAAAAAGCCTGCTGGGATTTTTATCTTAATTACATTATGAGTAGTTTAGGAATAATTGACATCTTTACAATATTGAAACTTCCAACAACACTAAACTTTCTAACAATGCTTTGTTCCTTTTTATATTTTTCTAAATTTACCCCATATATTTTATTTACTTTTGATGCTTTTCTGAATGAAATTAATTTTTTAAATTACATGTTCTATTTGTTACTCATGTATGGAAATAAAAATAACTTTTGGACAGTGGGTGGCAATATGGCTGAATAGGAAGAGATCTGGTCTGCAGCTCCCAGTGAGATCAATGTAGAAGGAAGGTGATTTCTCCATTTCTAACTGAGGTACCTGTCTCATCTCATTGGAACTGGTTAAACAGTGGGTGCAACCCATTGAGAGCCAGCCGAAGCAGGATGGGGTGTTGCCTCACCTGGGAAGTGCAAGGGGTTGGGGAACTTCCTCCCTTTACCAACAGAAGACGTGAGGGACTGTGCCCTGAGGAACGGTGCATTCTGGCCCAGATATTATGCTTTTCCCACGGTCTTGGCAACCCATAGACCAGAAGATTCCCCAGGCTGCCTACACCACCAGGGTCAGCTATGTAGAGAGCAGCAGATCTCTAGTACAGCACGTGAGCTGTGCTAAGGGACAGACAGCCTCCTCAAGTGGGTCCCTGACCCCTGTGCCTCCTGACTGGGAGACACCTCCCAGTAGAAGTAGACAGATACCTCATACAGGAGAGCTCTGACTAGTATCTGGCAGGTGCCGCTCCGGGACAAAGCTTCCAGAGGAATGAACAGGCAGCAATCTTTGCTTTTCTGCAGCCTCTGCTGGTGATGCCCAGACAAACAGGGTCTGAAGTGGACCTCTAGCACACTCCAGGAGACCTGTAGCAGAGGGGCCGGACTGTTAGAAGAAAAACTAACAAACAGAAAGGAATAGCATCAATATCAACAAAAAGGACAACCACACAAAAACCCCATCCAAAGGTCACCAACATCAAAGACCAAAGGTAGATAAATCCACGAAGATGAGGAAAAACTCGCACAAAAACTCTGAAAATTCCAAAAACCAGAACACCTCTTCTCCTCTAAAGGATCACAACTCCTCACCAGAAGGGAACAAAACTGGATGGAGAATGAGTTTGATGAGCTGACAGAAGTAGGCTTCAGATGGTGGGTAATAACACACTCCTCCAAGCTACAGGAACACGTTCTAACCCAATGCAAGGAAGCTAAGAACCTTGAAAAAAGCTTAGATGAATTGCTAACTGGAATAACCAGTTAGAGAAGATTATAAATGACCTGATGGAATTGAAAAACACAGCACAAGAACTTCGTGAAGCATACACAAGTATCAATAGATGAATTGATCGAGCAGAATAAAGGATATCAGAGATTCAAGATCAACTTAATGAAATAAAGTGTGAAGACAAAATTAGAGGGAAAAAAATGAAAAGGAAAAAACAAAGCTTCCAAGAAATATGGGACTGTGTGAAAAGACCAAACCTATGTTTGGTTGGTGTACCAGAAGGTGACAGGGAGAATGGAACCAAGTTAGAAAACACTTTTCAAGATATTATCCAGGAGAAGTTCCCCAGCCTAGCAAGACAGGCCAACATTCAAATTCAGGAAATACAGAGAACACTGCAAAGATACTCCTTGAGAAGAGCAACCCCAAGACACATAATCATCAGATTCACCAAGGTTGAAATGAAGGAAAAAATGTTAAGGGCAGCCAGAGAGAAAGGTCGGGTTACCCACCATAACAGAAAAGCCCATCAGACTAACAGCAGATCTCTCTGCTGAAATTCTACAACCAGAAGAGAGTAGAGCCAATATTCAACATTCTTAAAGAAAAGAATTTTCAACCCAAAATTTCACATCCAGCCACACCAAGCTACATAAGCAAAGGAGAAATAAAATCCTTTACAGACAAGCAAATGCTGAGAGATTTTATTACCCCAGGCCTGCCTTACAAGAGCTCCTGAAGGAAGCACTAAACAGGAAAAGGAAAAACCAGTACCAGTCACTGCAAAAACATGCCAAATTGTAAAGACCATCGACACATGAAGGAACTGCATCAACTAATGGGCAAAATAACCAGCTAGCATCATAATGACAGGATCAAATTCACACATAACAATGTTAATCTTAAATGTAAATGGGCTAAATGCCCCAATTAAAATACAAGGAATGCCAACTTGGATAAAGAGTCAAGACCCATCAGTGTGCTGTATTCAGATGACTCATCTCATGTGCAAAGACAAACATCGACTGAAAATAAAGGGATGGAAGAATATTCACCAAGCAAATGGAAAGCAAAAAGAAGTACAGATGGCAATCCTAGTCTCTGATAAAGCAGACTTTAAACTAACAAACATCAAAAGAGACAAAGAATGTTATTGCATAATGGTAAGGGGATCAATGCAACAAGAATAGCTAACTCTCCTAAATATATATGCACCCAACACAGGAGCACCCAGATTCATAAAGCAAGTTCTTAGAGACCTACAAATACACTTAGACTCCCACATAATAATAGTGGGAGACTTTAATACCCCACTGTCAATATTAGATAGATTACAGAGATAGAAAATTAACAAGGATATTCAGGACATGAATTCAGCTCTGGACCAACGAGATCTAATAGACATCTATAGAACTCTCCACCCCAAATCAACAGAATATGTGTTTTTCTTAGCACCACATTGCACTTATTCTAGAATTGACCATATAATTGGAAGTAAAACACTCCCCAGCAAATGGAAAAGAATGGAAATCATAACACACAGTTTCTCAGACCACAGTGCAAATTAATTAGAAATCAGCATTAAGAAACTTACTGAAAACCACACAACTATATGGAAACTGAACAACCTACTCCTGAATGACTGCTGGGTAAATAACGAAAACAAGGCAGAAATAAATAAGTTCTTTGAAACCGATGAGAACAAAGAAACAACGTACCAGAATCCTGGGACACAGCTGAAGCAGTGATTAGAGGGAAATTTGTAGCACTAAATGCCCACAGGAGACAGCAGGAAAGATCTAAAATCAACACCCTAACATCACAATTAAAAGAACTAGAGAAGCAAGAGCAAAGAAATTCAAAAGCTAGCAGAAGACAAGAAATAACTAAGACCAGAGCAGAACTGAAGGAGATAGAGACACAAAAACACCTTCAAAAAAATCAATGAACCCAGGAGCTGTTTTTTTGAAAAGATTAACAAAATAGACTGCTAGCCAGACTAATAAAGAAGAAAAGAGAGAAGAATCAAATATACACAATAAAAATGATAAAGGGGATATCACCACTGATCCCACAGAAGTACAAACTACCATCAGAGAAAACTATAAACACATCTACTCAAATAAACTGGAAAACCTAGAAGCAATGGATACATTCCTGGACACCTACACCCTCTCATGACTAAACCAGGAAGAAGTGGAATCCCTGAATAGACCAATAACAATTTCTGAAATTGAGGAAGTAATTAATAGCCTACCAACCAAAAAAAGCCCAGGACCCATACAGATTCACAGCCAAATTCTACAAGAGGTACAAACAGGAGCTGGTACCATTCCCTCTGAAACTATTCCAAACAATAGAAAAAGAGGGACTCCTCCCTAACTCATTTTTTGAGGCCAGCATCATCCTGAAACCAAAATCTGACAGAGACATAACGACAACAACAACAACAACAACAACAAACATTTCAGGACAATATCCCTTACCAACATCGATGCATAAATCCTCAGTAAAATACTGGCAAACTGAATCCAGCAGCACATTAAAAAGCTTATCCACCACGATCAAGCCAGCTTCATCCCTGGGATACAAGGCTGGTTCAACATATGCAAATCAATAAATGTCATCCATCACATAACAACCAATGACAAAAACCACATGATTATCTCAATAGATGCAAAAAGGGCTATTGATAAAATTCAACACCCCTTCATGCTAAAAACTTGCAATAAACTAGGTATTGATGGAACGTATCTAAAAATAATTAGAGCTATTTATGACAAACCCACAGCCAATGTCATACTGAATGGGCAAAAGCTGGAAACATTCCCTTTGAAAACCGGGACATGGCAAGGATGCCCTTTCTCACCACTCCTATTCAACATGGTATTGGACGTTCTGTCCAGGACAATCAGGCAAGAGAAATAAATAAAGCATATTCATATACGAAGACAGGAAGTCAAATTGTCTCTTTTTGCAGATGACATGATTGTATATTTAGAAAACCCCATTGTTTCAGCCCAAAATCTCTTTAAGCTGATAAGCAACTTCAGCAGTCTCAGGATAAAAAATCAATGTGCAAAAATCACAAGCATTGCTATACACCAAAAATAGAGAGCCAAATCATGAGTGAATTCCCTTTCACAATTGCTACAAAGAGAATAAATCACCTAGGAATACAACTTACAAGGGATGTGAAGGACCTCTTCAAGGAGAGCTACAAACCACTGCTCAAGGAAATAAGAGAGGACACAAACAAATGGAAAAACATTCCATGTACATGGACAAGAAGAATCAATATCATGAAAATGACCATATTGCCCAAAGTAATTTATAGATTCAGTGCTATCCCCATCAAGCTACCACTGACTTTCTTCACAGAATTAGAAAAAAACTTCTTTAATTTTCATATGAAACCACAAAAGAGCCCATATAGCCAAGCCAATCCTAAGCAAAAAGAACAAGCTGGAGGCATCATACTACCTGACTTCAAACTATGCTACAAGGCTCCAGTAACCAAAACAGCATGATACTGGTACCAAAACAGATATATACACCAATGGAACAGAATAGATGCCTCAGAAATAACACCACACATCCAGAACCAACTGATCTTTGGCAAACCTGACAAAAACAAGCAATAGGGAAAGGATTCCCCGTTTAATAAATGGTGTTGGGAAAACTGGCCAACCATTTGCAGAAAGCTGAAACTGGATCCCTTCCTTACACCTTATACAAAAATTAACTAAAGATGGATTAAAGACTTAAATGTAAGAGCTAAAACCATAAAAACCCTAGAAGAAAACCTAGGCAATACCATTCAGAACAGGCACGGACAAAGACATCATAACTAAAACACCAAAAGCAACAGCAACAAAAGCCAAAATTGACAAATGGGATCTAAATAAATTAAAGAGCTTCTGCACAGCTAAAGAAACTATCATCAGAGTGAACAGGCAACCTACAGAATGGTAGAAAATTGTTGCAATCTATCCATCTGACAAAGGGCTAATATCCATAACCTACAAAGAACTTAAACAAATTTACAAGAAAAAACAACCCCATCAAAAAGTAGGTGAAGGGTATGAACAGATACTTCTCAAAAGAATACATTTAAGCAGCCAGCAAACATGAAAAAAAAAAAAAAAAAGAAACCTCATCATCACTGGTCATTAGAGAAATGCAAATCAAAACCACAATGAGATACCATCTCATGCCAGTTAGAATGCCAATCATTAAAAAGTCAGGAAACAACAGATGCTATAGAGGATGTGGAGAAATAGGAACGCTTTTACACTATTGGTGGGAGTGTAAATTAGTTCAACCATTCTGGAAGACAGTGTAGTGATTCCTCAAGGAACTAGAACTAGAAATACCATTTGACCCAGCAATTCCATTACTGGGTATATACCCAAAGGATTATAAATCATGCTACTATAAAGACACATGCACACATATGTTTATTGTGGCACTATTCACAATAGCAAAGACTTGGAACCAACCCAAATGCCCATCAATGATAGACTGGATAAAGAAAATGTGGCACATATACATCATGGAATACTATGCATCCATAAAAAAGGATGAGTTCATGTCCTTTGCAGGGACATGGATGAAACTGGCAATCATCGTTCTGAGTAAACTATTGCAAGGACAGAAAACCAAACACCGCATATTCTCATTCATAAGTGGGAGTTGAACAATGAGAACACATGGACACAGGGAGGGGAACATCACACATCAGGGCCTGTCGGGGGTTGGGGTGCTAGGGGAGGGATAGCATTAGGAGAAATACCTAATGTAGATGACGGGTTGAGGAGTACAGCAAACCACCATGGCACACGTATACCTACATAACAAACCTGCACGTTCTGCACATGTATTTTCAGAACTTAAAGTATAATAAAATAATAATAATAATTTTTCTACAGCATGTGCCACATAACCATATTTTGGTCAAGGATGGACCATACCTAAGAGACTGATCACATAAGATTCTAATACAGTCTTTTAATTGCATCTTTTCTATGTTTACAAGTGTTTACATACACAAATACCATTGTGTTACAATTGCCTGCAGTATCTAGCATAATATTATGCTTGCTCTACAGGTTGTAGCCTAGGAGCACTAGGCTATACCACACAGCTTAGGTATGTAGTATGCTGTATTATCTAGGTTTACGTTAAGTACACTTTTTGATGTTTGCATAATGATGAAATAATCTAACAATGCATTTCTCAGAACATACACTTGTTGTTAAGCGACTTGTAACTGTATTTGATCATGTATCCTGAGACCTTCATGAATTCACTCACTGGATCTAGTGAGAAGTTTGTTTGTTTGTTGGACACATTCCCTTGTATTGTACATATGCTGTCACATAATCTATGAATAAAAGTAGTTTAGCTTCATTTTTGTGATATTTATGTCTTTTATTTCTTTTTCTTGTCTTATTTCATTAAGTGGACCCACACAGTGTCACATGTAATAGAAACGAAGTGCACGCATACCTTGTCTGATTTCCAATTTTTGAAATTAAAAATTTTAGACATTTTAAGAGTTCACCATTAAATATGATGTTCACTGTACATTTTTTCAGATTGAGTTCCATTTATTCCTGGTTTGCTGAGAGGTTTTGAAAACCATGAATAAATGTGGGATATAATAAAATACTGGTTTGTATCTATTGAAAGTTATATAATTTTTCTTCTGTAATCTTATAAAGGTATGTTTTATTTTTTAATAACCACAAGCTTCCTACTTTAAAATTCTAGATTATGCTTGTTTTCTTACCAGAAGGAATTAAATAGTCAAAACAAAACAAAACAAAAACAACCAAAAAATAACAACAAAAATCCCTGTGGAACTGAACTTCAATTTTCCACATAGTAAGTCTCCCAGCAGGATCAGTCTAAGGCCTGTTTCTGCGGTAGGAAAAAGTGAGACTTGTGCATGGACCATGTGTTTTATGGAGAAATTTTTATCTAGAGAAACCATAAAGTGTACCATATCTAAGTAAAAAGTTGTATTTAAGGAAAATATATTCATAAGTTAAATATCAGAGATATTTAAGTGGATCACTTATTTCCTTTCCGTTCTCTGCTGTTCTCAAACCACTGTCTGTGCATTGTAGGTTTGGGATGTGTAGAAACTCTTATCAAATTATGTTCAATTTTCAATTTGGGGAGCATTCGCATTTAGGACCTACAGATTTTATCAGATTAGCAAAGGAATATATAACTCCAAACAGCATATAGCCCTTTTCTAAAAGATTCAAATCCAACCAAGAGGAAGTTGATCTTGCTTTGTGTAGCTCAGGATTTGTTTGATCTGAAGCATCTATAAATGTCCTGGATTATCACTCATTGGAATTATTTTAGGTATCAGTAACCTAATAGGAGGGAAAGTAGGCTTAAATTAGACTTAAAATTGTCTCAGTTCTCTGCTATGCATTCTAACTGTAGACAGAGAGAAGCATCTATCATTGGTTATAAAATTTTCGAGAGTCTCAGCCTGGCCAAAGAGTAGCAGAAGTAGAAGCCTTCACAATGATTATTGTGGAGAAGATCAGAGTTGAAGTTCAGAGCTTATTAGCTGCTTCCTTGATCTGATACATTGCATTTTATTAGCCGTATCAAAACTGTATCATTTTTGGTTCCTATTTGCTATTGAACAGTTTCTGGTATAAACCCTTGAAAGTTGATTCCTGGGAGCATTTAAAAATCTCTAAATGAATAATTATTATGTAGTGGTTATTTTCTCACTTCAATTATGACAATAATTTTATTAAATTTTAGATATAATTTTTATTATAATCCTAGAAATACTGTAATAAAATCACCTAAACAAGTTTTCTAGGTGATTAAGAAGACTGGCTAACCAATGTGAGGCTAAGATGTTATTAGATTTGCCTTTATTTCCTGTTTTGACCTAGTTACAGAATCTAAGTTACATTCCATCTCCAAAAGGTCTTTTATTATATATTGTGTTTTATATCAAAATAGATTTGAAAACATTAGATAAATTTTCTATTTTTGTTTTCTTTTGTTTTAGAGTTGAGGTCTCACTCTGTTGCCCATGCTAGAGTGTAGTGGTGCAATCATAGCTCACTACAGCATCAAACTCCTGGGCTCAAGCAATGCTCCTGTGTCAGTCTCCCAAGTAGGGATTACAAGTGCAACCACTGCACTCAGCTTATTTTTCTAGGTTTTAAATTTGATCCTAAAACTAAAGGATAGAGAATAAAATTTGAAGCAGAGGTGAAAAAATAAGGACTACACAGGAGAAATTTACTCTGGGGAACAAATTTTGGAAAAGAGCTAATGAATGATTTTTTTTAGGAAAATAAAACAGATGAAATGTTAATAGACAATATTTTCAGATAGGAAAAATAAGTTGAGATGACAAGTCAAAACAAGGCTTAATAGACTATTTTACTTTGCCAGATTTGCTATGTAATAATATTAAAAATTAGCAAATGGCATAAAAGGGTTTTTTTCTTTATGTTAAGCTAAAGATTCCCATTAAAACAACAACAGCAGGTAAAAAAATCAGTAGTGTTTCTATATGATAACAACAAACAATCTTAAAAATATAGAAAATAATTTCATTTACTATAGCAGCCAAAAAATACTTTGAAATGAATTTAACCAAAGGAGTGAAAGACCTGTGCATTGAAAACTATAAAATATTGATGAAAGAAATAGAAGATACAAATAAATGGAAGATATCCCATGTTTGTGGACTGGAAGAAGTAACATTGTTAAAATGATCATACTACCCAAAGCTATGTACAGATTCAATGCAATCCCTATCCAAATACCAATGATATCTTTTACAGAAATAGAAAAAAAAAATTGTAAAATTCACATGGAAACTGAAAAAAACTCCAAATACCCAAAGCAATCTTGACCCAAAATAAAAAAACTAGAGATATCACACTATCTGACTTCAAAATATGCTAGAGAGTAATCAATACAACATTGCACTAGTTTAAAAATATGCCATAGTAATCAATACAGCATTGCACTGGTTTAAAAACAGATCTATGGATTAATGGAACAGAAGAGAGAGCCCAGAAATAAATGCATGCAGTTAGAGTCAACTGATTTTCAACAAAGGTGACAAGAACAAACAATGGGGATGGACAGTCTCTTCAACAAATGGTGTTGAAACAACTGGATATTCACATGCAAAAGAATTAAATTAGTCCCTTTTCTCACACCACACATAAGACTCAACTAAAAATGAATTAGAGACATAAACATAAAAATATCTGAAACCACAAAAATTACTAAAAGAAAACAGGGGAAAGCTGCATGACATTGGTTTGGGTAATAATCTGTCTGAATGTGACCCAAAAAGTACAGTTGGCAGGAACAAAAATAGACAAATAGAATTGTATCAAACTAAAATGCTTCTTCACTTCCAAGGAAATAACAGAGTGATGAGACAACTTATGGTATGGGAGAAAACATCTGCAAACTGTACATTTCATAAAGGGTTAATATCCAAAATATATAAGGAGTTAATATCTAAAATATATAACTCAAACAATTCAATAGCATTAAAACAAATAACCCCATTTTTTAAATGGGCAAAGGACTTGAACAGCTATTTCTCAAAAGAGGACATACAAATGGACAACAGGCATATGAAAATATACTCAATATCACTAATCATCAGGGATATGCAATAGACCAATGGAACAGAACAGAGTCCTCGGAAATAATACCACACATCTACAGCCATCTGATCTTTGACAAACGTGAGAGAAACAAGAAATGGGGAAAGGATTCCCTATTTAATAAAGGATGCTGGGAAAATTGGCTAGCCATAAGTAGAAAGCTGAAACTGGATCCTCTCCTTACTCCTTATACGAAGATTAATTCAAGATGGATTAGAGACTTAAATGTTAGACCTAATACCATAAAAACCCTAGAAGAAAATCTAGGTAGTACCATTCAGGACATAGGCATGGGCAAGGACTTCATGTCTAAAACACCAAAAGCAACGGCAGCAAAAGCCAAAATTGACAAATGGGATCTAATTAAACTAAAGAGCTCCTGCACAGCAAAATAAACTACCATCAGAGTGAACAGGCAACCTACAGAATGGGAGAAAATTTTTGCAACCTACTCATCTGACAAAGGGCTAATATCCAGAATCTACAAAGAACTCAAACAAATATACAAGAAAAAAACAAACAACCCCATCAAAAAGTGGGCAAAGGATATGAACAGACATTTCTCAAAAGAAGACATTCATACAGCCAACAGACACATGAAAAAATGCTCATCATCACTGGCCATCAGAGAAATGCAAATCAAAACCACAATGAGATACCATCTCACACCAGTTAGAATGGCAATCATTAAAAAATCAGGAAACAACAGGTGTTGGAGAGGATGTGGAGAAATAGGAACACTTTTACACTGTTGGTGGGATTGTAAACTAGTTCAACCATTATGGAAAACAGTATGGCAATTCCTCAAGGATCCAGAACTAGATGTACTATATGACCCAGCCATCCCACTACTGGGTATATACCCAAAGGATTATAAATTATTCTACTACAAAGACACATGCACACATATGTTTATTGCGGCACTATTCACAATAGCAAAGACTTGGAATCAACCCAAATGTCCATCAGTGACAGACTGGATTAAGAAAATGTGGCACATATACACCATGGAATACTATGCAGCATAAAAAAGGATGAGTTTGCGTCCTTTGTAGGGACGTGAATGCAGCTGGAAACCATCATTCTTAGCAAACTATCACAAGAAGAGAAAACCAAACACCGCATGTTCTCACTCATAGGTGGGAACTGAACAATGAAGAAACTTGGACTCGGGAAGGGGAACATCACACACTGGGGCCTATCATGGGGTGGGGAGGGGGGAGGGATTGCATTGGGGAGTTATACATGATATAAATGATGACTTGATGGGTGCTGATGAGTTGATGGGTGCAGCACACCAACATGGCACAAGTATACGTATGTAACAAACCTGCACATTATGCACATGTACCCTAGAACTTAAAGTATAATAAAAAAAAAGAAAAAAAAACTATAATGAGATATCACTTTACACTTGTCAGGATGGTTACGATAATAAGTTTTGGAGAGGATGTAGAGAAAAGGGAATACTTGCATGTTGTTGCTGGGAATGCTAACTAGTGCAGCCATAGTGGAAAAGAGTATGGAGGTTCCTCAAAAAGTTAAAAATACAGCTACCATATAAGCCAGGAATCCTGCTACTGGATTTATATCTAAAGGAAATCAAAACAGTATGTGAAAGATATATCTGCATTCCCATGTTCATTGCAGCATTATTCACAATAGCCAAAATATGGAATTACCCAAAGTATCCATTAATGGAAGAACGGATAAAGAAAATGTGTATATATACACAATGGAATACTATTCAGCCCTTAAAAAGAAGGAAATATGTCATTTGCTAAACCATGGTGAACATAAAGGATATATGTTAAACGAAATAAGCCAGACGCAGAAAGATAAATATTGCATGATCTCACCATGTGTTATCTTAAAAAGTTAAACTCATATAAGTAGAGAGTAGAATGGAGGTTACTAGGGGTAAAGGGTTTGGAGGGGATTGGGGAGATTTTGATTAAAAGACACAAAATTTCAGTTAGAAGGAATAAGTTCAAGAGATGTGTTGTAAAATATGATGACCATAGTTAATAGCAATGTATTGTATTCTTGAAACGTGAAGCTAAGAGTATAGATTCTAAATGTTTTCATCACAAAAAATAAGTAAGGTAATACATGTGTTAATTACCTTAATCTAGCCATTCCACAATGTCTACATATTTCAAAACAACATGCTGTGTATGATACATATATATTTTATTTTTCACTAAATCAATAAATGAAAGTAAAGCAAAAACTTAAAACAACAACCAGAGATAATTGGGTAAAAATGATGAGACTACTGATTGCCTGAGATGTTAGACAGTTTTTCTTTAATCGTTTTCTGCTATTAACTATTTATTTTATTTACTATTGGTCTATGACAGTGACTCCCCTTTGTAAAAACAAAAGCAGATAGATATCAATGTTCTTAATGTGAGAACAGTAATAACTGCCCTTTTAACCTTTGCATCTTTTCTTTAAGGATGTAAATAAAACTAAGGAAAGAAACAGGATCTTTGGTATTTTGGTAACACAGGACAGGTTTAGACAATAGGATAATCCTTTTTAAAACTTCTTTGCCTGATGTTTCACTAATGGGTGGGTGAAATATCTTTAGTGTGAGAGGAAACAATATAAACCCTTTTAAGCTTTTGTAAATCTATACTGAATGCCTATGTTAAATAACATAATAGATTAAGAAAAGCTGACTTGAGAAATATAAACACTACATAAGTGTAAGGTATTATCATTATGTCAAGGCTTAAATTATGGATTATAATTGTAGCGATAGCCTGAAGTAAAATACCTATACTTTCAAAATAAGTAACTTCGTATATATGTGTCCTATTTTGTCACATCCAAAAGAAGGCATTGTTAATCAGGCCAAAAAGATGAAAAAAATATGCCCCCCACAGAAAATTTAACAGAACCAAGAGTAAGTAAATCATATCAATACAAGTATTTATAACCTGATATCAGTAGACGTATTCATAATCAGTTGGCATTAATTTGTACTCAGAAGTCATCATCAAAGGTAGACCAAAAACTTAAGTATTGCAGAAAAGATTCAGGACAATCTTTCTTCACGTGCATAACATGCTCAAATTATAAAAGAAATTCAATTCTATAAACTAAAATCAAATCATATTTATAGTTAATACAACACCCATCTACATTAACTACTTTTGTTATCTGGTTCTGCCAAATGTAAATACTACATCATTTTTTGATATGTAAGAGGATTTATGTTCTGATGAAAACACCAAGAAAGAGTCTTGCTAGTGTCAGAGGTAAAGGATTTATGTTAGAAAGCCTTTATTTGGCATCAATAAAAACTTAACTAGGTATCAATAAAGCCCTATGGGGCCTTATAAGAACTATGGATTCTCAAGTGTTCCTGATACGTATGTAGAATAAACATTTCTTTTTCACATAGACATTGAAATATTTCAATCAGCAATTGTCTTCCCTAGCATCTTTTTCATGCCATCTTCTCCAAGAAAAAAAATGGTAACATCTGTTTCTTAATTTAAATATAACCCAGAAGGTATCAAAACACAGGGATTTTTTAAGAAGAAAAAAACTATAAGCTAGCAGGTTAGAAATGTATATGCATCATCAAGTTGTAGTGGGCTAGGGAATGGCTATCCAAGGACACTGTTCTCATTAAAAATAAGTAACTCAGCTAGAGTGGTGTGTATAAATTATGTTAAGTTTTTATGGTAGGTGGAGATATTTTTATGTAAGTAAAACCAATGAAAATTAATTGGTACCTACTATATTGATAGTTTAAGTCAGAAAAAAATCCTTACATGAAATAAACTATGGTTATCCAAAGGAACGTGCAGAAACCAACATCATCCACATCATCTGGGTGCTCACTGGAAATGCCAAAGGAAAAAAAGTAAGGCACTATCACATGCCTATTGAATCAGAACCTGCATTTAAACAAGATCCTTAGGTGATTTGTACACTCTAATGTCTGAGAAGCAAGGCTTTCACTTTCTTATTTGCATTGGACAAGACTTCTACTACTACTTCTACTTCTACTTCTACTTCTACTTCTACTTCTACTTCTACTTCTACTTCTACTTCTACTCAACTCTCAAACCTTCCTCATAAACTCAATTTGTAGGGCCAAATTTGGAAAGTTCATGCAATGTATTTAGAAAAAATTTTAGCTTGCCTAGTTTCAAAGGGAAGACCTCTGGGAGTAATGAGCTTTTATTTTGTAGAATAACAAAGGTTCACCATCAGAGCAGAAGAAGGCAAGAACCCAAAGGTCAGAGAAAATTTGTGCTTACTTTCCAGTCCATGTCACAGCCCCATAATTCATCATTTGGATCAAGAACATGTTTCTGCACACTCTAGTATCTCAGGTAATCCCCACTTTAAGAAATGACTGTGGTCCATTTAAAAGTTGGTGATTTGAAACTCTGGATGTGTTTACACATAGAAATAGTGTTATACTTAGTAGGTAGGTTTCTAGGCAGTTTTCAGAAATCTGTTTAATTTATAATCTACTAAGAAGTAAAGTGTTGGGAGGCATTGGGTTAAAGCAAGCATATTAGAATGACACATACCCAGGTTCAAATTTTGGCTCTATCACTACCCAATGCTTCACCTCGAACATTTATTTAACCTAGTTATCACAGGTAAATATAATAATAATTGCCTCACAAAGTTTTTGTAAGAAATGAAATGTGTATTAAGTCATCTGATGTTGAACTAAGTCATTTTGCATGGCTGGCCATGTAATAAGAATTTAAAATAAATTTTGTCAAAAAGCACTGTTGAATATGGATTAGGATACTTGATCCATGAGGAACGGGAGTATGAATCTTAGGGAGGACTTGCTTAGAGAAAATTATGCCTGGAAGAGTGAGAGCATCCGTATGTGGCATTAGGTAGAAGTTTCAAAGAGGATATTCTAGGCAGGAATCATGACTTAGAATTATAGATGTATATGGGGTACAGAGTAGCAAGGAGGGCGTTCAATGGATTTGGGCTAGAGACTTTAAGAAAAGAAGTACTGCTGGCATTTGCCTTTCTTTTTTTTTTTTTCCTTTTCTTCCTTGCCTCCATCTCTTTTGATATTGCTAATCTACAAAAAGCACATAGTAAGATCAATAAGAAGCGAGACCAGTATGAACTGCCCAGCAGCAAGGAAAAAAGTAGGGATAAAGAAAACAACTGTCAAGGGTCTCCAGGAGGGAATGCCAATGCCCATTCCTTCACTACAATCAGCGGTGAATATTCTGATGATAAAGCCTTAAGATTGACAGTAGTAATATTTGTGCTACATTCTTAATATTAGATATCACTTTGTGGTGAAGAGTCAATCTAACATTACACTTTCATTTGAACCAAAGGTGACTGTGGTTCACAGACTATATTGATTTTATCTTGAATTTTCAGAGCTTACTTTAATTTCCTTCTCTTGTTTTGTGACTATCTTTTGTTGATGATCCCTTTTTTGTAAACCCAAATTGTGTTTTCATTCACAAAACCAAGTGGAGAATTAAGACAATTATCTTTTTTGTTTGTTTGTTTGTTTGTTTGTTTTGAGACGGAGTCTACCTCTGTCACCCAGGCTGGAGTGCAGTGGCAGGATCTCCGCTCACTGCAAGCTCCGCCTCCCGGGTTCACGCCATTCTCCTGACTCAGCCTCCCGAGTAGCTGGGACCACAGGCGCCCGCCATCACGCCTGGCTAATTTTTCTATGTTTTGTAGAGACGGGATTTCACCGTGTTAGCCAGGATGATCTTGATCTGCTGACCTTGTGATCCGCCCGCCTCAGCCTCCCAAAGTGCTGGGATTACAGGCGTGAGCCACCGCGCCCGGCCAAAACAATTATCTTTATATCAACAGTCTTAGAGTGAGGAACTTGACCCAAAATGAGAGTGTAAAACATTGATTGGTAATGCATTAAATCTCTAATGCATTAAAATTTGGTATTTTAGACAACACCAATATGAAAACATAGGTTTAAATTGTATTAAGCCATACAATGTACTGGAAAGTAAAATATATAATTTCACACATCAAATCACAGTGACAGATCTGTACACCCAGGGACATTATATATATATATATATATATTTTTTTTTTTTTTTTTTTTTTTTTTTTTGAGACAGAGTCCCACTGTATCTCTCAGGCTGCAGTACAGTGAAATGATCTCGGCTCACTGCAAACTCTGCCTCCCTATTCAAGCAATTCTCCTGCTTCAGCCTCCTGAATTAGCTGGGATTACAAGTGTATGCCACCACACCCGGCTAATTTTTGTGTTTTTAGTAGAGACGGGGTTTCACCATGTTGGCCAGGCTGGTCTCAAACTCCTGAGCTCAGGTGATCCACCCACCTTGGCCTCCTGAAGTGCTAGTATTACAGGTGCGAACCACCATGCCCAACGTCAATAAAGATTTGATAACTGACAAAGGAAAACATCAAAAACAAATAGAGAGTTTTCTATGAAGTTTCTTTAAGCATATTTGAACAAAAACACTGGATTCTTTTGGTTAAGATTTAAGAAAATCAAATACCATTGATGGTTATGGTTTTACCTGAGAGAATGACTGAGGGTGCCATAACATTGTTTATATCTACCTGAAAGTAAAATGGCAATATTTGTGTGTGTGTGATTTTTTTCCCCAAAACTCTCATGTAATTTTCTCCTGTGGAATGCATGAGGTAAGATCATGTTATTTTGTGACACGAGTATTTATTCATATTAATAATTAGAGTTTGTATTTAGATAATGTAACAGCTTTGATGAAGCACTTTGACATACATATTTATTATTGGCGTGTATTATTACTGAGTAAGTTATGCTTAACAGATATTGTTTTCCTCTTTTTATCTATACATAAACCTCAAAAAAGTTTAATGACTCACCTAAGGTAACATAGGGTCTCAGTGGTGGATTGAAAACTCAGACTTTGTATTTCCCAGTTCAGTATACTTTCCATGGTACCACATTGCCTTTGAGTGTTTCTACCAGAAGACAAGAAAAAATATACTATCATTTATTGATAAACAATGTTAAGTAAAAAGCTACATCAGGTAATGGACACTGTTAAGCACACCAAGTTCCTACTTTAGGATAATAGTAAATTTTATTTCTGGTAAAATGGAAGACTAAATAGCCTAGTTGCATACAAATACTGAAAAAATTAATTGAACTTTGGTTTTTAAATGTATAGCAAAAGAGTAAGCAGATTTTCAGACTTAATAAGAAAGTACAAATTCAGAGTGGTAACATGAAAGATGTGAGTTTCTCTCAGCCCATTCTTAATAGGCAAGATTTTTAGTTTTAATCAACCATGCTTAAATAATAGGAGAAAAACTAGATTCTGAGTGAGGTGAAAAGTCGTATCAGAGAAACCTGTGTAAATCTAGCCCTTCTGAAAGGGTAAATGACTTAGCAATCAAATAAACAAATATACAACATAAAACTCCACCTCCCGAAGAAAGAAACTGGTGTTTATCATGGCTGAGATGTAGGAGCAGGGTAGAGTTTCCCAGAGAATTTGGAGCATAAAACAGGCTTTCAGTCAGGCTTCCTGCATGACTCCAAAGTCTAAGCAATAAATTCAGCATGATAGTTCTGCCCTTGGGCATCTAGAAGACACTAACACAAATCCCCTTTAGAAGGATGTAACATAAAGCCAGTACTAAAGATTGCTGTATGTAATATTCAAATAAACTTGAACTCACAGTAAAAAATCACAACACAAAAAAGGAAACAAAAAACTATAAATGAGAGTCAGAAGAAACAAATGCCAGAATCAGACCACAACAAATAATATATTAATAGTTATAGAGACTTCCAGATAGAAAATACAATACAAATATACTTAGTAGGCTTAAAGAAATGATATATCAGAAATAGGACTAAGAACAGGAAACCATCAAATATAAGCACACATATTTTTAAAAATCTAGCAAATGGAATTTTTGTAAAACCTGTATAATTGGGTTTAAAAACTAGGTGGAGAAGTAAAGTGTCAGATTAAAACAGCTAAAGAGATATTAAGAGACTTAGAAGATACAATGAAGATATTTTTATAATCAGAAAACCAGAGATATGTAATAGAAAAATGAGGAGAGATAATACTTTAAGAAAGAAAAAAAAAAAAAAAAAAAAAAAAAAGCTGAGAATTTTCCAGAAGTGATGGAGGACATGAATCATCAGAAACAGAATGCTAAGAAAAACTAAGCAGAGGCCGGGCGTGGTTGCTCAAGCCTGTAATCCCAGCACTTTGGGAGACCGAAACGGGCGGATCACGAGGTCAGGAGATCAAGACCATCCTGGGTAACACGGTGAAACCCCGTCTCTACTAAAAAAATACAAAAAACTAGCCGGGCGAGGTGGTGGGCGCCTGTAGTCCCAGCTCCTCGGGAGGCTGAGTCAGGAGAATGGCGTGAACCCGGGAGGCGGAGCTTGCAGTGAGCTGAGATCCAGCCACTGCACTCCAGCCCGGGCGACAGAGAGAGACTCCGTCTCAAAAAAAAAAAAAAAAAAAAAAAAAAAGAAAGAAAAACTAAGCAGAAGGAGAAGGAAATCGGTACTTAGCCAACTTGTGAAACTGTAAAGCAACAAATTTAAAAACAGGTGATCTTTGTAGTGGACATTGTTATCTGCCACACGGTCCCTCTTTAGGATTAAAAAATTTATTCCCTGTTGGTGTGCTGTTGGCTGTAACTATCTTTGGAAATTTTTATTCGCTGAAGAGAAAGTTTTTTACCCACAGTCCAATTTCTGCTCAATCCTACAGCATTTCCTTCACTTCCACAAGCATTGGTCCCAAGAGTATTCCTTAATAAACTTCCTGCACACTGACTATATATCAGAGGTTGCATGCTGGGACACCCAACATACAATGGTTGGTTTGTAAGTCTAGCTGTATAGAACATTTATGAAATTATCTGGAAATTTTTGAATATAAACTGAATATTAGATGATTTGAAGGACTTTTTATTAATTTTACAGGTGTTATAATGTTATTTTTGACATATAAGAAACAATTTTTATTTCTGATAGATACATACTGAGTTAAAAGGAAAATAATCTTGTCTGTCTGCATTTTATTTTAAAATACTTCATCAGAAAAAAAAAAACTAGTTAATTTTTAAACATTGAGTGCTACCAAAATTAAATCATGTGTTTAAGTATCAATGTATTTAAGTCAATGTGTTTAAGTCGTGCGTGTGTGTGTGTGTGTGCATGTCTGGGTATACATAGCTTATTGGTTCTGTCTCTCTGAAAAACTCTTGACTAACACAAAAGCAATACAAAAGTTTCTAGGGGGCAATTACATAGTTTTATAGGTTAAGTCAATTTAACTAGATTAAGTAGCTATTAATATCTCTTTTGTTTGTACAAATTTGTCTATCCTGGACATTTTATGTAAATAAAATAATATAATTTATAAACTTTTGTGATAATTTTATTATAATTTGAGATATATTTTATATAAGAATATTTAATCCTAATATTTAAGAAAAAAATCACACATTTCTGAAAGTGAGGGGTTTTAACATTATCATTTTCCTATATGTACTCATTTTTTTTCTGTATAAGTCCTGTGTGACAATAACTAAAGTAGAGAGTTCATACATATTGTCCTAAATTTTGAGTTCAGAAGAACTAATCAATGAGATTTAGTATTGTTATAGTATGCTTGGAACATTGAGAGATACAGAAGTCTTAGGATTTCTGCATTTCAAGTCACTCCTTTCTTCTTCTGCCTCTGTTTTATGTGGACTACTGTGGTGTGATTCGCTGATACCTCACCACCTGCAGTCTCAGTCTTACCCCAATTTCCTGACCCATTTGATCAAGATAGGATGGAGATACATTACCTCGGTTCCAAATGCTAATTCTAGTCACTCACACTTGTATATGGTTTTCAATGTCTCTTTGCTGTCTCTCAGTTCCTGTGTCCCAAGTGTGGCTACTTGGGTACTTTATTACCACATTCCCGTGGGATGGCTCACCCTTCAGGAACAGGATACCACCTCAATACCTACTTCTAGCTGTTGACTACATACCCAGAATTCTTAGTTCCTCCTGAGATTGGAGCTGTTTGAGGGCCCCAGACTGTAGAATATAGCCAGTCCTTTTTCCTACAGGAACTGGAAATAAGCAACACAGATGTTTAGGAAATATAAATGAACTTACTTTTTAACTAAGTCAGATGTACTAAAGAAACAGGGCACCTAGTGTGCTTGATGGTCCATCTTTTCAGGGATAGTATTTGCATAAAAAGTACAGAAATAACAGAAGGTCATACTTGAGTAGTTAGACCATGTTTCAGCTACTATTCATAATAGCTTACAACTTCTTATTTCCATTTTATTCCATAATGCCCAAACTGATCTCACTTTTTATTTATCTAGTCTCCTGATTACTTTCAGAAATACGTGGCATCCTTTAATAATTGCCAGCTGACCTTGTAAACTAAACAATAAAGTTAAAGTAAAAGACCTACATGATGTATTGCACGGTATATCCTCTCTTCCAATTTATGTGATAAGTAGGAGGTAAAGTCTTAATTGTACTTTTTAAAATTTGTTTTAAATTAGACTTTTAAAATGATATAATGATCATTATTTTAAAATTCACTGCACAATTTTGGGTCCACTGAATTGTCATAATCCTTGATGGTCTCAGATTGTTCTGTATTTCTCTAATTATCTTGTTTACTTTTTCTAATTTTAAGTTTATGCTTCAGGCTTTCTGATTTTAACGACTTTGAATCAAACATCCATGTTTTCTTTGGTTCCAAGTGTTTTATATATGTGATATGTATATATACATATATCACATTTAAATATATATTACATATATATATATACATACACACATATTCTTTAGGCAACTAAAGAATATTTCTAAGATCATGAAGAAAACCAGAATTTTTATTATTTGGGGTGATTTTGATACTTGCAGTGAGAAATAGAATTAAGGGCATTGTCATAGTTATAAATAGAGCAATTTATGGAGAGCAGAAAGTTGTAGTAATTTGTGAGAACTATTTTTTTCTTATAAAAAATTAAGCTGGGTATGATGGCATGCCCCTGTAGTCCCAGCTACTCAGGAAGCTGAGTCAAGAGGATTGCTTGAGGTCAGGAGTTTGAGGCTACAGTGGGTTATGATAATTATGCCGTGTATTGCCCTTGCACACCAGCCTGAGCAATATGACAAGACTCCAGCTCTTAAAAAAATAATTAATTAAAAAAATTACATAAAACTAACAAATCGCATCCACTGATTCCTAAAGTGGTGCTTTGTTTCCCTCCCTCCTTTTCTCCTTCCCACTCTCTCTCTTTCTCACCTTCCTTCCTTTCCTTCCTCTTTCCTTCCTTTCGTTTTTCAGCTCACTGTCTTTCTCTCTCTGTCTCTCCCTTCCTTCCTTCCTTCCTTCCTTCCTTCCTTCCTTCCTTCCTTCCTTCCTTCCTTCCTTCCTTCCTTCCTTCCTTCCTTCCTTCCTTTTCTTTGTTTCTCTTTGTTTCTCTTTCTCTCTTTCTCTCTCTGTCTCTCTCTTTCTTTCTTTCTTCCTTTCTTTCTTTCTTCCTTTCTTCTTTCTCTCATTTCCTCTCTCCCTCCCTCTATCTTTCTCTCATATATATATGAGTGACGAAGTATATATAGCACTGAAGTATATATATACACACACACACACATATATATACTGTACATCATGAAGTATATATATGAGTGATGAAGTATATATATACTTGGTTATATACTTAGAAGATATAATGAATTTCATCAAGTTGTGGTATTAACTAAAATTTTGTTGCCTAGTACATTATTTATTAGGTATTACATATGTCTAATAAATGGTATTTCAGATTTCTTGAGTCTAGACTGTCTTCTTGATTTGAATTCCTCCTCCTCATCTTTCTTCTTCCTCTTCTTTTTTTGTGCATTGGCTCTTTCAGTCCAAGTCTACAGTTCTATTATTTTATTCCCTTATGATTCATAGTTTTTAGTCACGGATGCTCTAAAAACTTATTTTTCTTTTTTGTCAGCTTGCACTGGGCTCTCCACACTCCCCAACTTTTGTAATAAAGCCTAAGTGCCTTAACTCACTGGTAAGTGCAGCCTTTTGGAAACAATGATAGATAAAAATCACAAAACAGACATGCTATGCTTAAGTAAAAAAGTTAGCTGGGAAAGTACTTTTTATTTACCTCAAAGCAGTATCCAAAAGAGAAGAACTACATTTTTCTTCATAATTCTTCTGTTTTAAACTCGTTAGTTTGAAGCATAGTGTTTTGTAATGTAAATCGATTAATTATGTGTTAATACTTTCCCAATGTGTGGTTAAGGACAACTGACTATTCATTTTATCTTTCCTCATTGCTGGCTCTTTCTCACTGGCTTTTGCTGATAACTCTTCTCTCTGACCTCTACATTTTACAGTGTTCTAGTCTCAGTCCTTTTGACCTCTTCTCTCCTGTCTTCATTTGCTATTTTGTCAACTCATCTAGTCTCATGGTTTTAAACATCTTATATAAATCCTTATATATGCTGACAAATCCCAATATCTTCAGCATAGTCTCTGTCCTAAACTGGATTTCATATCAACTGCCCATTTATAATCTTCCCTGAATTTCAACAGACATTTCAAACCCAATAATGAGCTTTGGATTTTTTCCTCACAAAACTAGTTCCAGTTTTTCCTTTCTTAGTATGCATCGACTCAATCCTCCCAAGTTACAGTCCAAAAAATACCTTGGGATTCACTCTTGATTCCTCTTTTTCATACTTCGCAGTGTATCCACCAGCAAATCTCTTCAGCTTTATGTTAAATATTGTGTATATTATACTATAGTGTCTTCTCATCTCTTCCACTATTTCCACTTTCATCTCCTACCTGGATTACCACTATAACCTCTAAGCAGGTCTCCTGGCTTATACTCTCCCCCTTCTACTACCCATAATCAACAAAAGTGCTAGAGTGAAGCTTTCAAAAATGATATCATAGGCCGGGCGCGGTGGCTCAAGCCTGTAATCCCAGCACTTTGGGAGGCTGAGACGGGCGGATCACGAGGTCAGGAGATCGAGACCATCCTGGCTAACACGGTGAAACCCCGTCTCTACTAAAAATACAAAAAACTAGCCGGGCGAGGTGGCGGGCGCCTGTAATCCCAGCTACTCCGGAGGCTGAGGCAGGAGAATGGCGTAAACCCGGGAGGCGGAGCTTGTAGTGAGCTGAGATCCGGCCACTCCAGCCCAGGCTACAGAGCAAGACTCCGTCTCAAAAAAAAAAAAAAAAAAAAAAGATATCATATAATGCCATTTCTCTAATCAAAATTGTCACATGGCTCTCTATTTCACTGAAGCCCTACAATGGCCTATAAGATCCTTAGCTGTATCTTCATGTCTTAGTATTTACATCATAACCTAAAAGTGATGAAGTTTTAAAATAAGGTGTGTAGCTGGGGACATATATGCACAAATACCCTCCAGCATTATATGTAGGTAGGCAAGATGAATATATAAATATATAATTATATATAATATAAAATTATATATTTTAAATTTTTATATAAAGTTTAAAATACATATTAAAAAGATTTAATTATATATAATTTAAAATATAAAATTATATATAATTTAAAATATAAAAATCTGATTGGCTAAGTTTTATGTGAACTAATAATATCATTTTTATTACTTAGCTTTTCTTTATTTGAAATTTTATGCTGTTTTGTGTCAGCTCTTTAAAATATGATTTTTATGATTTTTCATCTAAGTATCTTTCCAAAGATACATATTTGGTACATAATGGGAGTGGAATTCAAGTAGATGCTTCAAACCTGGGAATTTAACTAATATACCACACTGTGTGATATTCACATACCTGGCAACACCATTGATATCCACATTATCCTAGCTATAGTTTCTGCCACTAGGAACCTTTAAAAAAACTTTATGAAGTCTATTTTTACCTGTATTGAATTTTAGGGATCTAAATGTTGCCAAAGACTTGATTATACCTTACATTTTGGTTAATAATAATGTTAACTTTTTCATTTTTAGTTATTGCTAACTTTATTTTGTATTGAATTATTTCTAGTGGTTAAAGCGTGCTTTGGATTCATTTGTTTTTATAGATTTAGTGAGTACAAGTGTTGTTTTGTTACGTGGATATGTTCCATAGTGGTCAACTCTGAGCTTTTAGTATAGTCATCACCTAAGTAATGAACATTGTACCCTTTAAGTAATGTCTTATCCCTCACCCCTGCTCCCAATCTCCCACCCTTCTGAGTTTCCATTGTCTATCATTCCACTTTCTATGTCCATATGTACAAATTAGCTCCCATATATGAGATCATGAAGGATTTTCTGAGTTATTTCACTTAAGATAATGTCCTTCAGTTTCATTTATGCTGCTGCAAAATACATGATGGCTGAATAGTACTGGTGTGTGTGTGTGTGAACATTTCTTCATCTGCTTCTTGATCATTTCTATGTCTTCTTTTTCAAAATGTCTGTGTGTGTTTGTCCACTTTTTAAGGAGTTTGATTTGTTATTGTTGAGTAGTTTGAGTTCCATGTAGATTATGGATATTAGTTTTTTTGTAAGATGTATAGTTTGCACGTATTTAATCCCATTCTTCAGGTTATTGATTCACTTTGTTGATTATTTCTTTTACTATGTAGAGCTTTTTAATTTAATTAAATCCCATTTGTCTATTTTTGTTTCTGTTGAATTTGCTTTTGAGTATTAATCAAGAATTCTTGGCCGGGCACGGTGGCTCAAGCCTGTAATCCCAGCACTTTGGGAGGCCGAGACGGGCGGATCACGAGGTCAGGAGATCGAGACCGTCCTGGCTAACACGGTGAAACCCCGTCTCTACTAAAAAAATACAAAAAATTAGCCAGGCGAGGTGGCGGGTGCCTGTAGTCCCAGCTACTCGGGAGGCTGAGGCGAGAGAATGGCCTAAACCCGGGAGGCGGAGCTTGCAGTGAGCTGAGATCCGGCCACTGCACTCCAGCCTGGGCGACAGAGCGAGACTCCGTCTCAAAAAAAAAAAAAAAAAAAAAAAAAAAAAAATTCTTTCCCTAGACCAATGTCCAGAGAGTTTTTCCTAGGTTTTCTGTTAGTATTTTTATAGTTTCAGGGCTTACATTTAAGTATTTCATTCATCTTGAGTTAATTTTTGTATATGGTGAGACATAGGGATCCAGTTTCATTCTCCTGTATATGACAATTCAAATTTCCCAGTATCGTTAATTGAATAGGGTGTCTTTCCCCAAGTGTATGTTTTTGATAACTTTGTCAAAGATCGGTTGGCTGTAGGTATGTATGCTTTATTTCTTGATTCTCTATTCTGTTCCCTTGATCTCTGTGTCTACTTTCATTCCAGTACCATTCTGTTTTGGTTACTATACTACTTATTATATGAAAATAGCCTTGTAGTATAATTTGAAGTTAGGTAAGGTGATGCCTTCAGTTTTGTTCTTTTTGCTTAGGATTGCATTGGGAATTTGAGCTCTTTTTGGGATTCATATAAATTTCAGGATTTTTTTTTTTCTAATTCTGTGAAAGACAACATTGGTATTTTGATAGTTATTGCATTGAACCTATAGATCATTTGGGGCAATATGATCATTTTTAACAATATTGACTCTTCCAATCCATTAGCATGGAATGTTTTTTCATTTCTTTGTCTCATCTGCAAGTTATTTTATTTGTGTGTTTTAGTTTTCCTTGTAGAGATATTTCACCTCCTTGGTTAAATATATTCCTAAATGTTTTATACTTTTTTTTTTTGTAACTAGTGTAAATGTAATTGACTTATTGATTTGCTTCTCAGCTTGATCATTATTGTTGTACAGAAATGTTACCAATTTCTGTATATCGATTTTGTATACTGTGACTTTACTGAAGTCATTTGTAAACACTAGGGGTCTTTTAGAGGAGTCTGTAAGTTTTTCTAGGTATAAGATAATATCATCGGCAGAGATAATTTGACTTCCTCTTTTCCAATTTAGATGATTTGTATTTCTTTCTCTGGCCTGATTTCTCTGGCTAAGACTTCCAGTACTGTGTTGAATAGGAGTGGTGTAAGTGGGCATCCTGTCTTGTTCCAGATCTTAGAGGGGGATGCTTTCAACTTTTTCCTGTTCAGTATGACGTTGGCTTATCATACATGGTTTTTATTATTTATCATATATGGCTTTTATTATTTTGAGTTTACCATATATGCTTTTTATTATTTTGAAGTATTTTCTTTCTATGCCTAGTGTGTTGAGTGTTTTAATCATGAAGAAATGCTGAATTATATCAGATGTTTTCTGCATCTATTGAGATGATCATATGAATTTTGTTTTTAATTCAGTGTATGTGGCAAATCAAATTTGTTGTTTTGTATATATTGAATAATCCTTGCATTCCTGGAATAAATCCCACTTGATCATGGTATATTGTTTTTTTTTTTTTGATGTTCTGTTGGATTTTGTTTGATAGTATTTTGTTGAGGATTTTTGCATCTATATTCATCAAGAATACTGGTTTGTCATTTTGTTGTTTTTGTTGTTGTTCCTGTGTTCTTGTTTAACTCTGGTATCAGAGTGATACTGGCTTCATTGGATGAACTGGGGAGAATTCCCTCCTCCTCAATTTTTTTTTTTTTTTTTTTTTTTTTTTTTTTTTTTTTTTTTTGAGACGGAGTCTCGCTCTGTCGTCCAGGCTGGAGTGCAGTGGCCGGATCTCAGCTCACTGCAAGCTCCGCCTCCCGGGTTCCCGCCATTCCTGCCTCAGCCTCCGAAGTAGCTGGGACTACAGGCACCCGCCACCGCGCCCGGCTAGTTTTTTGTATTTTTTTAGTAGAGACGGGGTTTCACCGTATTAGCCAGGATGGTCTCGATCTCCTGACCTCGTGATCTGCCCGTCTCGGCCTCCCAAAGTGCTGGGATTACAGGCTTGAGCCACCGCGCCCGGCCAATTTTTTTAGGAGACTTTCAGTAGGATAAGTATCAATTCTTCTTTGTTATGTTTGTTAGAATTCATCTGTAAATCCATTTGATCCTGGTCTTGTTGTGTTGGGAGGTTTGTTTTTTACTGCTTGAATTGTACTACTCATTATTGATCTGTTCAGGATATATATTTCTTCCAGGTTCAATCTTGAAAGGTTGCATATTTCCAGGAATTTATACATTTCTTCTAGATTTTTTAGTCTGTAATTGTACAGGCATACAGTTCTTCATAGTAGTCGCTGATATTTTATACTTCTGTGGTATCAGTTGTAATGTCTCCTTTTTCATTTCTGATTATGTTTATTTGAAATTTTTCTTTTCATACTTATTCTAGTTAGCAGTCTAACAATTTTGTCTATATTTTCAAAAAACAATTTTTCATTTCATTGACCATTTTTATTGTTTTGGGGTCTCAATTTCATTCTTTTTTTTTTTTGTTGTTTGATTCTTGCTTTTATCTTCTTCTAATAGCTTTGGGTTTGGTTTGTTTGTTTCTTTTTTTCTAATTTCTTGAGGTAAGATAATAAGATGTTAATTTGTGATCTTTCTAATTTTTTATGTCAGTATTTAACACTGTAAACTTTCATCTTAGCACACTTTTGCTGTATCCCAGATGTTTTGGTATGATGTCTCCCTGTTTTAATTTATTTTGAAAGGTTTTTAAATTCCTCTCTTAATTTCATCATTGGCCCAAAGAGCATTCATTTAATTGTTTAATTTTAATGTATTTATGTAGTTTTGACAGTTCTGCTTTGAATTGATTTCTAGTTTTATTCCACTATGGTCTGAGAAGACAGTTGATATAATATCAATTTTCAATATTTTATTGAGACCTGTTTTATGAACTATATAATGGTCTATTTGGGACAATGTTTCATGCACTGATAAGAAAAATGTGTATTCTGCAGTTGTTGAGTAGCATGTTCTGTAAATGTCTTTTAGATTAATTTGGTCTAAAGTCCAATTTAAGTCCACAGTTTCTTGGTAGATTTCCTGTCTTGATGTGTCTAGTGCTATCAGTGGGCTGTTGAAGTCCCCTACTATTATTGTATTGCTGTATATCTCTTTCTTTAGGTCTAGTAATGTTTGTTTTATGAATCTGGGTTATCTGGTATTGAGTACATATATAGTTAAGATTGTTATATCTTCCTGTTGAATCGAAGTCTATCCTTCATTATCTAATGGCCTTGTTTGACATTTTTTTACTGTTGTCAGTGTAAAATCTGTCTTATTTGATGTAAGTATAGCTATTCCTGCCTGCTTTTGGTTTCCGTGTGTATGGAATATCTCTTTCCATCTCTTTACCAACACCCTATGTGTCTTTACAAGTAAGGTAAGGTTTTGTAAGCAGCATGTAGTTGAATTATGATTTATTTTTAATCCATTCCACCAATTTGTATCTTTTAAGTGGAGCATTTAATCAAATTACATTCAAGTTGATATATATATATATATATGAATTTATTTCCTGCCATAATGTTCATTCTTATCTAGTTGCTTTGTAGATTCTTTGTTTATTTTGAGTTTTTTATCTTTTTTTTTTTTGTCTTTATGGATTTGTGGGTTTTTTAATGTTTCTATATGCCTTCTTCATTTTCTTGCTATGTGTAATTTTTATAAGACTTCTGAGTTTTATATTTTCATGTGTTTTTATGATGATGAGTGTAAACCTTTTATTTCCATGTTAAGGACTCCTTTGAGCATTTCTTGTAAGGTTGCTCTGGTGATGATGAATTCTTTCAGTGTTTGCTTGTCTGGGAAAGACTTCATTTCTCTTTCATTTATAAAGCTTATTCTGGCAGGACACAAAATTCTGGGTTGAAAGTTTTTTTCTTTCAGCACTTTGAAAATAGAATCCCAACCTTTTCTAGAAAAATATGGAATGCTTCATGAATTTGTGTGTCATCTTTGTGTAGGGGCCATGGTAATCTCTGTATCATCACAATTTTAGTGTATTTGCTGCTGAAGTGAGTACTACTTTGGATTTAATAAAGACAAATCCTGGGTAAAGAACCTTAGCCAGGTAACCCTAAAGAAGCTTCAAGGATGATAAGGTCAACATAAGAAGTGAATTCTATGAGACTGAAAATGTTGTTTCATCTAACTTCTACAAATTTTTCAAAATAAGAATGGAACATTGTGAGGCTTTTAAGAATTACTTAGTTCATATTATTTTATATTAAATAATGCATTGAACATTAAACATTTTATCCTTTCTAAGTATCATATCCTTCATAAAGCTTCAAACATACATTTAAGTTAGAGAGATTTTTGTTCTTCAAATTACGTAGGGGTATTATGTCTCTTCTAATTTTACGCAAGTAGATTTTGATAAAGTGACATTGTATTATTATAGCAATAATAAAAATAAAAAACAATAACATGAAGTTTTAGAAAAGCACCAGTGCAAATATATGTGAACTATTATTGAAAAAGCATTAGGAAGAGGTCAATAACTGAGGAATCAATTTCATGTGGAATAATGTGAAATACAAAAGGAATCAAGACTTGGATTTGATTTCACTGATTTTTATTATAAGGGCTTCTCTTATTAGATGTTTTAAGAGAAAGAGTCAAACTTATCCAATAATCTGTTATGTAAACTTAAATTTAAAAGAACATACTTTTGGGGATATAATTAAATATTACCACTTAACTAACATAACCACTTTATTGAATTTCAAAACTTGAGGATGCAAGCATGAAGCATTATTCTTTCCCCTGTAATCTTTACCTTCGACCATGACATGGAGACTCTTCATTTTCCATCTTTTAATTACACCTTGAGAGGATCCTATAGCTTTCCCCTCATTTTAAGGCATGAAACAATCTAATCCAATTCTGTTTCATCCAGATTAAAGTTTCAAACTCATATCCTTTTTTTTTCCTAAATTCAAACCTGACTTTGGGCCAAAAGCCACTTGTAGGTAGCAGTGAGGGCTATTCTTTCTTTCATCCTTCCCTTCCCCTTCTGGGTCCATTTTTATCCAGGCATAGAAAAAAGTAGTTCAGAGAGAAAGCACACTCCCTTCTCTATTGATTTTTCTTTCCCTCCTTCTTAAGCCCTCTTTGTGGCATGTGTTTAACTAGTGGCATTTTACATGTGTCGTGAGTTGGTTCTTTAGAGGCACCTTTGATCAATTCTTCATCATTTGCAAATAATGAAGATTATTTTCTGGGTTACCCTCTTTTGAAGAAATTTCTTAGATGGAGTCTTCTCTGGCTCCTCATCCTTACATGATTGCCAGGATCTCTTGATAGAATACCAAGCAGACATCTAAAGCACTGTTACTTCTTTATTGTCCACTGGGTCATGATGAGGCACACATCTACTGCCACCCAAAGAAATGAGAGTGCACTTGCCTCACTGCAGCTCTTTCCATACACAGCCCTCTCTCTCCACTCTGCCATATACCTCACGTTTTCTACCCTCCCTAAACCCCTCCCCTGCTTCAAATATACAAGTGCAGATTAGCAACTCTGTTGCATAAACAGATACCTAATCAGGAAATTAGATGACTGTTTTCATTGTAATCAAATTATTCATGTATGTAACTCCAATATATCTCCTGAGATGTCACTAATCTTTTAAGTGTGGTGGTGGGGACTACAGCTAGGGTAGAAGAGAGTTCTGCTGCTGTGTAGTATGTCTTGTACAAATGCATCTGGTGTTTTTTTTTTTAAATCTGACTGAAATGTTCTTTTTGGTTGTTAAAACATTGTGGAATTAATTTGTTATTTCTAATATACCATCCCCTAGCATCCAAACTTTCTGTTACTAGAAGGGTGTGGAAGAACTGTCCTCATATTTTTCCCTTACCTAAAACAGAGAAGTTCATTTGATATTAAATTTTATCAACTCAACAATGAGATAAGAATTTCATTCAATTCAATTAAGTTTTACTTTAAAAAATAGGCTCAGGATGGATTTTGAAGTTGTTACTGTTATTGATAAAATCTTTTAATTTTTTGTCTTTTCTCCCCTTTGCCCCCCATTGTATAGCTGATTCCTCTCTTTCCAGATTGGGTATTTTTCCTATTTACCACTTCTTACTCTGTCTAAACAACTTATTTCCATGGTGCTTTCAAAACATACTTGGAACATTCCTTGTTTTATCCCCTCAGATGACAGTCAGTGATGGATGACAGACGTTACTTATAAGACTTCAGAAAATAAAGAGAGATTGAAATGAGGTTTAGCAAATTAACATGAAAGAATACATATCTATTGCTTTAAAATTATTAAAGATCTTTTGAAAAAGTTACATTGCACTCAGAATTTTGTAAGAAACCTTAAAAAAATTTGTGAGCATTTTATTGTCTTTTCCTTATCTCTATTTGCTCACTCTTAATTATTATAAATATAAGTTATTTTTGTTAGTGATTATTTTAAGCATATCACCTATTGCTTAAATGTAAGTGATATCATTTGTTTCACATTTGCTATAAACTTTCAGTTAAGCATTTGATTAAGAAAGTACACGTGATTCTCCAATCACTCATATATTTTGTATGAATTAGTAAAAGTCTTATATTTTGTACAAAAGTGAAAAACCAGGAAACTTTCAGAATTTAAAACTGCAATTTCCATTTGGATTCAAATTTTGAGGAACAAATAATGTGCAAAATTTGTTGAGTTTAAAGTAGTAGTGATTTCTATTACAACTTTGAATGATAAGTACAACAGCTTACCTGAAAGTTATAAAAAGATCTGGCAGATTTGAATAGAGACCTTTTTGCTACCCCAAAAAGTGTATTTTGGGAAGTAAAATGGAGTTGAACTTCCGTGTCTATAAGTAAACACATTATGTATTCTTAATATAATATATTTAGGGATTTCTTATTAAGGAATTCAGCATGATTATTTCTGAGTAGAGAAACAACTTACATTTTAGTGGATTGTTTACAAAATGAATTTTGAAATTGCTGTGATCTACTGATACAAAGTAAAAACAATAAGGAAAATCAAGCAAGTATTACGTACTTTCCATACACTCTCATTTAATCCATTACTCATCTGTCTGAATTGACACAGAAAATTTAAACAACTCATCCAAAATCATAGAGTTAGTAAACTGAAAGACCAGGGTCTGTTTTCCAAGTCAGTCCTTTTCCCGATATGACACATGGCTTTCTAGAAAGTAGGATATTGCTTACAGGGTTAGGCAGAAGGGAATTCTGAAAGAAGTTATTCTCTGGGCTCCATGTGGACAGCATGGGTTTTTGGGTGGCAGAGGGCAGGGAAAGATCATTGAAAATATATATTTCAGTTTTAAATGTGTTTGAATCTTTTGTCAAGTTATTTCCTTATAATTCTTCAATGGAGCTTTAAATTATTGTTTAAGTGAGCCATTTTAAGAGAATCTAGGGAAAAAAATCAGGAAGATAATCTAGAAGTAGCAGCAAAGAGTCAGCATTGTATTGGCCCCATTTGTACTATTAGTCAATTGAATGACATTTTTTTCTATACTTTCTGTAAATCTTCACATAATATGCACAAACAGTTTCTTGTTTCATATACTACAATTTATATATTTTTAAACAAAACTAAAAATTATATGTATGTATATACATACTTAATCAATCCTTAAATATTGAAGTGCTAAAAGAATATTTATTTTCAAATACTGTACGCTGTTGCATGTCTTTCTCCTCCTCCTTACTATCCACATGACCTAGCAGGATAGTGCATCTCCTCTAGTAATTCACTACTTCCCAGGTAGAATAAATTTAAAAGTGCATAATATGACTTATATAACTTTCTAAATATAAATTGTTTGCAGGTAGATGATCTTGCCATTAGGAGATTTGGAAGTTGTTCTTTTGTTAGTATACTTGTATAGTGAAGTATTAAGAAGAGTAGCTCAAAGTCAGTATTTAAAAAGTAGGAAGGGTAGGAAGATGAATATTGTTGTAATAGTAAATGAAATTATAATTCAAGGAAGATAATTTGCACTTTAGTAATATGTGCTGGTAATAAATGTTGCAGAATCAATACAAGAGACTAAAAGCAGACCCTTTAGAAACTCTTCTTAGTCTTCAAATATTTCCATTGTGTCACAAACAAGTCTCCCATAATTATGGAAAATACACTCCTGTAGCTTATATTCCAAATTTGAATTTATGTAACTAAGTTCATCCCCCTCCCAAAATCTGCTCTCGTTTCAATTTATAATCTTTTAATCTTATCACCTATCACTTCGAGATCCCAAGGACTTTTTTCCCAAATGCATCCTTTCCTTTTCTTCCTTTCTGACTCTTTCATTATGCATATGTCAACATGTCTCCAAAAAAACCAGTTAATTTAGTCAATTCAGTGAAAAAAAAAAAAATCAGTAAAGTCAGTTGCTAGGCTCTCTGTAGACAAAACATGCAGCTGATTGACTAGATGTTTCACTTACCAACTGTTTGCTTTGGCATTATTTAGACATAACCTTTGTCTCTTTGTTTTCTCCCTTTATTGAGTGTGCTATAATTGCTTTTATGTTATCTTTTTTGGCATTTCTCTAGATTCTTCCTTCCACTTTGGATTGTTTATACAGTTCTATTTATAAATGCCCTCTTCAATTGATCTATATGATATGTGTTCTAAATGGTTTAACACAAAATATATAGGCTATTTATCTTGATATTCAAAATCTGTGCTCAAATAACTTGAGTCAAAGTTTGAATTGGAATAAGATTCAAGGCCACATGTATGCATTGTTTATTTTTTTATATCTGAGCCAGCTTTGCAGTATTTTTAGAAAATACATGTGTGACAGCAGAGAAAATAAAGTCAATCATCAACTATTAATGTACTGAGAACTTGCTTCTCTATTTAAATTTTATTTTAGGCTCAAGTATACATGCTCAGGTTTGCCATATAGGTAAACTGCATGTCATGAGGGTTTGTTGTACGGATTATTTTGTCACCCACGTAATTACTTTTATCATTACTTCTCTTAGATTCTATGGTCTAGCCATCATATCCTTCTGGCAAAACAGTACCAGTTAAACATATTTTCCTGCTTACTTCCTAAGTGCACATGAAAAACAAAACTTGACTAATAAAAGGTCCACATGCCTGGTGCAGTGGCTCATGCCTGTAATCCCAGCATTTTGGGAGGCTGAGGTAGGCAGATCATGAGGTCAGGGGATCAAGACCATCCTGGCTAACACAGTGAAATCCCGTCTCTACTAAAAATATAAAAAATTAACTGGGCATGGTGGCATGAACCTGTAATCCCAGCATTTTGGGAGGCTGAGGTAGGCAGATCATGAGGTCAGGGGATCAAACCATCCTGGCTAACACAGTGAAATCCCGTCTCTACTAAAAATATAAAAAATTAACTGGGCATGGTGGCATGAACCTGTAATCCCAGCTACTCGGAGACTGAGGTAGGAAAATCGCTTGAACACGGGAGGCGGAGGTTGCAGTGAGATGAGATCATGCCACTGCACTCCAACCTGGGCGACAGAACAAGATTTCATCTCAAAAAAAAAAAAAAAAAAAGGTACACACATAGTCAAACTGGCTTCAATTTAAATCTTGAAGGGACACTAAACACTTCCAGAATACCACTACATTTTCCTGTGAAATTCACCATCCTATCCTTTTCTCTCCTCAAATCTTCAACAAAACCTTCTCTTTTAACATTCATATGATGACCTCTCAAAAACATTTACAGAGAAAATTAGTGTAGTGTGATGAAATCAAAATCTCATGTTTCCACCACAAGTTCTAAAAACCTGCCTGCATCTCCAACTACATCTCAGCCCTCTATCCTGTTATGAAAGAGCAAGTATCTGCTTCTTAGGCCAGCTCCCGCTGACCTGGAACCTCATCCCCTTACTTCTCAAAGGCTTTATTCCTACAATTATGTATCTACCTTCTTTCACCTTCATCAGATTTTCTCATCTCCACAGAATTAGCCCATATGTGTCTCAATATCACCTATCTTTAAAAACCAAAATCAAAACACATCTCTTTATCCCACATTTTCCTCCAACTACTGATCTTGTTTACTTCTCTCTTTAACAACAAAACTCCTCAAAAAGTGAAAGTATTCTTGCTCTCCCCAGTTTCTTACCTTCCATTCTCTCTTCAGTTCATTCCAAGAAGTATTTTAAAAATTGTTGTTGTTTCCTGGTTAGTTTTTCCAAAGGTTTATTGAAGTAGAAACAAGTTAGTCTAATACTTGCTAGGAAAAAAAAAAGCAGTTATAACAATTTTCAAAATATTTTTACAAAACTGATGTAGCACAAAACTTCTTCATAAACCAGAGTATGTTTTAAACTTTTGTTCTAAATCTTTTAGGAGTGCCAGTTCTTAAGAACTGTAACTTGTTTCTATTCCAAATTTATCTTATGCTACTGAAAAGCCGTAGAAAGGCATTTGAAGGCTGTTTCTTTAAGATATAGTCTTCCTTTGTATTCTTGCTAGTAATATATTGCTGCAGTGAGTACGTGCAATTTTCATCAAGCTAATCATGAGGCTGAGAAGGTTCATTGATAACCTGTCCATCTCCCAGTTTTAAATGTCAGAAGGGTCCTGTATGAGTAGCTGTCAACCAGAGGGAGTGAACTCAGAATGGTTTCCCTCCTGTTCTGAGAAGAAAAGTTTGAAAGAAACAGAGAATTCCTGCTCTCCTCACCTTCCAGCAGCATTTTGTAGGTGGCAATTTCAATGTCAAGGGTTCTATGAACATCCCACAGGTCCTGACATCGATCAAGGTGGCAGGTCTTAATTATTTCTTCCTTACCATTCTGAATCTCATCCTGCATGAGGCCAATAGTTTCTTGGTAGTTCACAACAAAGTTCTCATCTATTTTGCACACCTGACACTGCAGAGACTTCTCAGTTCCTTTGAGTGCTTGGCCAGTGAGGGCCTGGACCTATCTTTGGTACTCTTTTGACTCCTGCTTTGCCTAATGCAGGACATCACTGTCCAGGTTCAGTTAATAGCCTCAGAGAGACCAACAAACCTGGTCTTGTTCCTGAAGGTTCTTAGTAACTACACTTTCATACTACTAACACACATCACGCAGTGCAGCCGTGAGCTCGGGCTTAGAAACATCATCAATTTGTGTGGCTCTTCCTGAATCTGGACCTGCAGCTCCTGGGTTTCATTCCTGTGCAGTTCCTTCAAAAAGGCAATCTCTTCTTGCAAGGAGTCCACTTTACCTTCAAGTCATGGAGTGCCAAAGAAGCATTGTCAACACACAATCTTCAAGTTTGCATGATTTCTAAGGGTGCTCTCAGCTTCCTCTCTCTGAAGCATCTCTTTCTGCAAATTATCTTCATGTCCTTGGCTAGGATGTCATGCTGAACCTTGATACTGGCCTTGGTGAACCGGTCCACTTGCTGATGCAGCTCTTGCATCTCCTCCTTGTAGAAGTTCCCCAGGCTGACTTTCCCTGGTTCTTGAGCTGCTTCGGTTTATCAGCAGGATCTTGTTCTTTTGCACCAAGAAGTGCACCTTGTCGATGTGTATGAAACAATCACTCAGCTCCTGCAGCTCCATTTTCTTGTTGGTGCAGGCATTTTTTTCCAAGTTGCTGTTGATGGTACATGGTGGAGTAGCTCCTGGCATACACAAAACACAGGAGACAAGGTATAGAGGCAGCACCTGCTACCAAGGCCCAGCGCACTACCCAGGCTTGCAAGTGTGGTGGACGTCGTCACGTAGCTCTGGATGGAGTTCTGCCATCTTACAGTGCTAGGGCCACCGCGCACTCTGAGGAAGGAGGATGAGGATTCCGATCTGGTAGACCTGGCTGTGGGTGTGTGGCAGTGGACTGGGCCACTGTGTCAGGGCCTTCTTGCTAGGCAAGGAGAGGCCAGCAAGGGTGCAATGGTGTGGGCTACTGCATCACTGCTACAACCTCATAGCGAATGGCAGAGCTCCAATGAGGCTTTTATACTCTCTACTCCCCTAAAATAGTTCTTATTAGGGTGACAGGTGACTTATGTATTGCCAAATCTATCAGTTTTCTGTCATTTTCTTTCACTTCCAAGAAGCACTTGAAAAGGCTGACCACTGCCTACTGCCTCCTTTATAAAACACATACCTCTCTAATATTCTAATATTCCTGGTTTCCCTCCCTCACAGCCTCTCCTCAGAAACCTTTCCTGTCTCCTCCTCGTCTGTCTACTGGGCTCTGGATGTTGAAGTGCCCATGGGCTCCTGCATCTACCTTTTCTACCTGTGCCATCTCATTCTTTCCTGTGCCTTCAAATACTATCCATATATTGATTCAAATGTCTTATCTAGCACTTAGGTCTCTTCTTTGAGCCCTAGCATCATTTATGCAATGGTCTCTCTTCAATCTCTGTCAGGGTGGGCAATGAACATCTCAAACTGGACATGACTATAATAGAACTATTAATTTTCCTTCATATCTATTCTCCCTCAAGTCCTCCCCGTTTCAGTAAATTAGGAAGTTATTTAGTCTGCAAAGCTAGGTGCCATTATTGTTTATTCTCTTTCTTGTGTACTTTTTAAAAACCTGCTTCTAAATTCAGCCATCACTACCTTGAAAATACATCCTGAAATCTGACAACTTACCACCCCACTGAGGGGATGCTGATTTAATCTATGACTATCTTTTATTTAAAGTACTTTTAAACCCCGTAATTTTCTGTCTCTTTACTCCATTCCTACCTCCTTATAATCCATCATATATTAGCTGGAAAGATTTTTCTGAAACACAGAATAGATCATGTTTAAATTCCAACTTAAAACCCTCCATTGCTTTCTATTTTTTTATTTCATTATTTATAATTTTGTGTGAACTTATGTTCTACTATAACTAGAGTTATGCCACTATTTCAATAAAGTGTAATTACTATATAAGAAGCTTGATGTAAGAGACTTTATTTGATTCATATTTGTACCCTCCCCTACTTCACCACAATCTCAAGAATATTATCTTGCATATTATCTAGTGAAAAAATATATGTGATATTAAACTAAATAACAGTCTCATAAGAGTGGTTAGAAGATAAAATGTTTAAAATTTTTGAAATATTACATATTGCTATTTACTTTTCTCTGTGGTAAACTATTAGATTTGGACACAGTGTTGAATTCTACTCTTCAGTTTCATTAAGCAGGATAATTAATAGGTAATCATTTTTTAATCTGTTAAAATGAAAACAAAATTTTAATCATTTGATTAAATTACAATTAGAATCCACAATTTCATGAAAAAGCAATGACTATTATATGCATTGATCTTAACCTCTCTGTAGAAGCACATATCTTTACTTCTCCCTGAAATGTTCTGTTGCCGTTATTTAACCTCAAAATTATTTATTAATTTTACATATCATAAATGTGATGAAGTATGAACGTATACCCTGTAATGAATAATTTTATGTGTGAACTTGACTGGGCTACAGGGTGCCCAGATATTTGATCAAACATTATTCTCAGTGTTTTCATGAAGGTGTATTTGGATGAGATTCACATTTGAATGGCAGACTGAGTAAAGCAGATTGCCTTCCTCAATGTGGGTGGGCCCCATCCAATCTGTTGAAATCCTCACTAGAACAAAATTGCTGACCCTGTCTTAAATAAGAGAGACTCTTTTTTTTCTTTTTTCTGCCCAACTTCCTTGAAGCTGGGACATTGGCTTTTTTCCTGCTTTTGAACTCAAACTGAAACATTGGCCATTCCTCCATCTCCAGCCTGCCAGCCTTCAGACAGGAAGCACACCACCAGCTCTCCTGGTTCTCAGGCCTTCAGAGTTGGACTGGAACTAAACCATCAGCAATTTTGGGTCTCCAGCTTGCCATGTAGATCTTGGGGCTTACCTGCCTGCATAATAGCATAAGCCAATTCCTTATAATAAACAAACAAACAAACATATCTCCTATTCATCTATTTCTCTGGACGGCTCTGACTAGCACACACCCTATGAATATTCTGTGGATTCATATAAAAATTGTATACTCCATGGGGTGTGGCAGTCTTTAAAATTAATTACCATCAGAAAAAAACATTTTTTACTGTTCTTGACTAACAGACAGGATTCCTTCTTCAAGGGGCCTGTCAACTTCAGAAATTTGGGCTGAATTGAAGAGAATTAATGCTCATTTCATATTCAACATTGAATTATTTTGGTTTGCTTCTCAGTCGATGTCATAATATATTAACATAGTCTTTCATATAAGTATATAGATTCAGATGGCAACTGTTTTTCTCCACTCTCTATACCATATAGTAGCAATCAGTGAAGTTACTGCACTAAGAATACTGCCCCAAATGTGGTATAGAATGTTTTTCACCCATTTTGATAAAAATGTTGATAAGGATGTCTTCCTCAGAGGGTTGGTGGTTGCATGACACTGTCGATTGAAAGGAACTCAGGGAAAAGAATTTGAGGATGCTGGTGGTTAATGATATTTGTTATTTCACCCATACATCTCATGTAAATAAAATGAATTTCAAACAACTCATTCTCATAATAAACTCTCTCACCCAATGCTCAAATTCCATTTTAGTCTGCATATCTTGTACTGCAAAAAGAAAACCAAAACATTCACAATTTTGTCCTGTAATTTTGGTTTCTCTTTGGTCTCAATATCATGCCTGCTAAATAAGACAACTAGGCATCATTTTTCTATTATTGAGATAATAGAGGAGTTTAACCCTTTTAACCAAATATCAGTTAAATGTCCAAATTATCAGTTTTCCATTATTTCCTCTAAGGTAAAGAACCAAGTAATAGGCAACCTCTACGCAGTCATTTAAAAATAGTATGTAAGTATATTAAAATGGTTGATAATATTATCCAATAAGCATGCGTTTTTTAGCATAAAGTTTTGTTTTTGTTTTTGTTTTTGTTTTCAACCCAAAGCCGATTCAATTCTCTGGGTCATCGATGTTTGTGCTATTGTACAAATTTTTACTACCAAGGAAATTCTGAAGCTGGTTTTCATGGAAGAATCAGCAATTGGAAAACTAGTACTGCTTTGAGTATCCTTTTCTTGAATTATCTTTAACAGAGACTTTTCTCTTCCGTTGTGACACTTTCTTTAAAATTCCCATCACTGAATTTTAAATGTGATTGTCAGAGTGATGTCTCTTAAAGCCATTATTCAGCTGTCTTCCATTAATTTGCGTACTACAAACAACTATCTATAAATACTGTTTCTTACATTGCTGCTGCTTCCAAAAGACCCTCTGATTGTGTTAAGAGATTACTACCATCTTCACTTATAGGTTCATTGCAGGGAGTCTTAATAGTAACTCTTTTCTAGTTCAAACATCAAGGATTTTAGATTTTTCTGATTTTTCTGTTTTGCATACTTTGAACTTATTTCAAGCTTATCCACCAACTCTCTGTTTTAAATCAATCACATATGTTTTAGTCTAAATATAGTTTTAAAATTATTATCCCAGTAAGGTATTACAACAATGAAAACAACAAAAATATGTTCAGTGCTATCAAATTTATAATTAAATCAGGGAATTGTTGATTTGGAGGAACCAGTTGTTTTTTAGATATTTAAAATGAAAGATACAGTCACTAGTTTACAAGATGACACATTTGTTTAAAAATATAGCTGTCGATCTGCTCTGACTCATGGATAAAACAGATGTCTTAGTAATGGCCTTCTGGGCAAAGAACTTTGGCATAATCTGACATTATTACACTCTTTTTATTTACGTAACTGTAGCTGTAGTAAAAACATGCTTCATCATAGCACAAAACTAAGAAGATTTTTAGTATGTTGTACATTTTTCATTTTTAAAAAATAATCACTAAAGCAAAACAAACCTGAACATTATATGTCTTACGCTGGTGGTTTATGGTATTCTTTATTTCACCCATAAATTTGTATGGGTGAAATAAATAAATATTTTACATATACAGATTTTATATATGTATATGTAAAATATGTATATGCCTATATGTATATATATGTATATATACATATGTATATGTGTGTATATGTATATACATATGTATATGTATATGTGTATGTGTATATTTTATATATGTGTATGTAAAATACGTATATGTACATATACATTTTGATATATGTATATGTATTTCCAAGAATGGAAATATATATAATATTCAAAAGTTCTCCCAGAATTGTTTGGTTGAATATCACTTTCTTATTTAACTTTACAAATACCATTTAAGTACACATCTTAATTAGTAATACTTTGTGAAATCATATCCGCTTAGAGCAACACAGTCACCAGAACGAAATATTTTAGTTGTGTCATTTGAAATCCAGCTTTCATTTTGCTGCCAGTGCTTATCTAAATTGCATCACATAAAAATGCTATGCTCATGTAAGTAATATATTTTCAAGAAATGAAAAATCACCAGTGTGATACAGTCATCTAGGTAAAACCACTAGTTATCTCGCATTTATTATTTGACCCTATGTGATATATTTATGAGTGATATGAAGGTAACATGAAATATAAAAATAGAATTTTTAATAGAACATTTCTTGTTTTGCAATTACAACTTTCATTTTATATACAAAGAGTACATATGCAATTTTATTTCATGGGTATGTTGCTTGATGCTGAGGTTTGAGGTACAGGTCCCATCACCCAGGTAGTGAGCATAGTACCCAATAGGTCGTTTTTCAACCCATCCTGCCTCGCTTTCTGACTCCTCTAACAGTCTACAGTGACTGTTGTTCCCATCTTTATATCTATATGTACTCAATGTTTTCTCCCACATATACGTGAGAACATGTAGTATTTGCTTCTGTGTTCCTGCATTAATTCACCTAGAATTATAACCTCCAGCTGCATTCATGTTGCTGCAAAGAACATGATTTTTTTTTTTATGGCTGCATAGTGTTCCATGGTGTATAGGTATCAAATTTTCATTATCCAGTCATCCGTTGATGGATACCTGGGTTGATTTCCTATCTTAACTATTGTGAATACCACTGTGATGAACATACAAGTGTCTTTTTGGTAAAATGATTTCTTTTGAGTATATGCTCAGTAATAGGAGTGTGGGATCAAATGTCAGTTCTGTTTTCAGTTCTTTGAGAAATCTCCATAATACATTTCATAGTGGCTGAACTAATTTACATTTCCACCAACAGGGCGTAAGTATTCCCTTTTCTCCACAGCCTTGCCAACATGCTATTTTTGACTTTTTAATTACAATCATTCTGACTGGTGTGAGATTGTATCTCACTGTGATTTGATTTGCATTTCTTTTTTTTTATATATATACTTTAATCCTGGGATACATGTGTAGAATGTGCAGGTTTATAACATAGGTATACAGGTGCCGTGGTGTTTTGCTGCACCCATCAACCCGTCATCTACATTAGGTATTTCTCCTAATGTAGCAGCACCTCTAGCACCCTCCCCTAGCACCCCACCTACCAACAGGCCCAGTGTGTGATGTTTCCCTCCCTATGTCCATGTGTTCTCATTGCTCAACTCCTACTTATGAGTGAGAACATGGGTGTCCGGTTTTCTGTCCCTGTGTTACTTTGCTGAGAATGATGGTATCTATCTTTATCCATGTACCTGCAAAGGACATGAACTCATCCTTTTTTATGGCTGTATAGTATTCCATGGTGTATATGTGCCACATTTTCTTTATCCAGTCTATCATTGATGGACATTTGGGTTGGTTCCAAGTCTTTGCTATTGTGAACAGTGCTGCAATAAACATACGTGTGCATGTGTCTTTATAGTAGAAAGATTTATAATCCTTTAGGTATATACCCAATTATGGGATTGGGTCAAATTGTATTTCTGGTTCTAGATCCTTGAGGAATTGCCACACTGTCTTCCACAATGGTTGAACTAATTTACACTACCACCAACAGTGTAAAAGTGTTTCCATTTCTCCACAATATCTCCAGCATCTGTTGTTTCCTTTTAATGATCGCCATTCTAACTGGCGTGAGACGGTATCTCATTGTAGTTTTGATTTGCATTTCTTTAACGACCAGTGATGATGAGCTTTTTTTATGTTTGTTGGCCACATAGATGTCTTCTTTTGAGAAGTGTCTGTTCATATCCTTGCCCATTTTTTGATGGAGTTGTTTGGTTTTTTCTTGTAAATTTGTTTAAGTTCCTTGCAGATTATGGATGTTAGCCCTTTGTCAGATGGGTAGATTGCAACAATTTTCTCCCATTCTGTAGGTTGCCAGTTCACTCTGATGATAGTTTCTTTTGCTGTGCAGAAGCTCTTTAGTTTAATTAGATCCCATTTGTCAGTTTTGGCTTTTGTTGCCATTGCTTTTGGTGTTTTAATCATGAAGTTTTTGATCATGCCTATGTCCTGAATGGTATTGTCTAGGTTATCTTCTAGGGTTTTTATGGTGTTAGGTCTTATGTTTAAGTCTTGAATCCATCTTTAGTTAATTTTATATAAGGTGTAAGGAAGAGATCCAGTTTCAGTTTTCTGCATACGGTTAGCCAGTTTTCCCAACACTATTTATTAAATGGGGAATCCTTTCCCCAATTGCTTGTTTTTGTAGGTTTGCCAAATATCAGATGGCTCTAGATGTGCAGTGTTATTTCTGAGGCCTCTATTCTGTTTCATTGGTCTATATATCTGTTTTGGTAGTAGTATGATGCTGTTTTGGTTACTGGAGCCTTGTAGCATAGTTTGAAGTCAGGTAGCTTGATGCCTCCAGCTTTGTTCTTTTTGCTTAGGATTGGCTTGGGTATACGGGCTCTTTTATGGTTCCATATGAGATTTAAAGTAGTTTTTTCTAATTCTGTGAGAAAGTCAGTGGTAGCTTGATGGGGATAGCACTGAATCTATAAATTACTTTGGGCAGTATGGCCATTTTCACGATATTGATTCTTCCCATCCATGGGCATGGAATGTTTTTCCACTTGTTTGTGTCCTCTCTTATTTCCTTGAGGAATGGTTTGTAGTTCTCCTTGAAGAGGTCCTTCACATTTCTTGTAAGTTGTATTCCTAGGTATTTTATTCTCTCTGTAGCAATTGTGAAAGGGAGTTCATTCATGATTTGGTTCTCTGTTTGTCTTTTATTGGTGTGTAGGGATGTTTGTGATTTTTTGCACATTGATTTTGTATTCTGTGACTTTGCTGAAGCTGCTTATCAGTGTAATGAGATTTTGGACTGAAACAATGGGGTTTTCTAAATATACAATACATCATCTGCAAACAGAGACAATTTGACTTCCTCTCTTCCTATCTGAATAACTTTTATTTCTTTCTCTTGCCTGTTTGCTCTGGCCAGAACTTCCAATACTATGTTGAATAGGAGTGGTGAGACAGGACATCCATGTCTTGTCCTGGTTTTCAAAGGGAATGTTTCCAGCTTTTGCCCATTCAGTATGACATTGGCTGTGGGTTTGTCATAAATAGTTCTTATTATTTTGAGATACATTTCATCAATACTTATTTATTGAGAGTTTTTAACAAGTGGTGTTGAATTTTATCGAAGGCCTTTCCTGCATCTATTGAGATAATCATGTGGTTTTTCTCATTGGTTTTCTTTATGTGATGGATTACTTTTATTGATTTGCATATGTTGAACCAGCCTTGCAGCCCAGGGATGAAGCCAACTTGATCGTGGTGGATAAGCTTTTTGATGTGCTAGTAGATTCGGTTTGCCAGTATTTTATTGAAGACTTTTACATCGATGTTCATCAAGGATATCAGCTGAAATTTTCTTTTTTTTTTTTATTGTGTCTCTGCCAGGTTTTTGTATCAGGATGATGCTGGCCTCATAAAATGAGTTAGGGAAGAGTCCCTTCTTTTTTATTATTTGGAATAGTTTCCGAAGGAATGGTACCAGCTGCTGTTTGTACCCTTGTAGAATCTGGCTGTGAATCCATCTGGTCCTAGGCTTTTTGGGTTTGTAGGCTATTAATTACTGCCTCAATTTCAGAACTTGTTATAGGTCTATTCAGGGATTTGACTTCTTCCTGGTTTAGTCTTGAGAGGGTGTATGTGTCCAGGAATTTATCCATTTCTTCTAGATTTTCTAGTTTATTTATAGTATTCTCTGATGGTAGTTTGTATTTCTGTGTAATCAGTTGAGATATCCTCTTTAGCTTTTTTTACTGGAGCTATTTGATTCTTCTATTTTACTGTTATTCTTCTATTCTTCTATTTTACTGTCTATTTGATTCTTCTCTCTTCTCTTCTTTTTTAGTGTGGCTAGTGACCTATATCTACTTTGTTAATCTTTAAAAAAAAAAACCCAGCTCCTGGATTTATTGATTTTTTGAAGGATTTTTTGTGTCTGTGTCTTTTTCAGTGCTGCTCTGATCTTAGTTATTTCTTGTCTTCTGTTAACTTTTGAATTTGTTTGCTCTTGCTTATCTAGTTATTTTAATTGTGATGTTAGGGTGTCTATTTAGATCATTCCTGCTTTCTCCTCTGGGTATCTGGTGCTATAAATTTCCCTCTAAACACTGCTTTAGCTGCATCCCAGAGATTCTGGTACATTGTGTCTTTGTTCTCATTAGTTTCAAATAATTTATTTATTTCTTCCTTAATTGTATTATTTACCCAGTAGTCAATCAGGAGCAGGTTTATAACAGTTTCCATATAGTTGTGCAGTTTTGAGTGAGTTTCTTAATCCTGAGTCAAATTTGATTGCACTGTAGTCTGGGAGACTGTTTGTTATGATTTCCATTCTTTTGCATTTGCTGAGGAGTATTATACTTCCAATTATGTGGTCAATGTTAGAATAAGTGTGATGTGGTGCTGAGAAGAATGTGTGTTCTGTTGATTTGGCATTGAGAGTTCCATAGATGTCTGTTAGGTCAGCTTGGTCCAAAGCTGAATTCAACTCCTGAACATCCTTGTTAATTATCTGTCTCCTTAGTGTGTCTAACATTGACAGTGGGGTGTTAAAGTCTCCCACTATCATTATGTGGGAATCTAAGCCTCTTTGTAGGTCTCTAAGAGCTTGCTTTATGAATCTGGGTGCTCCTGAATTGGGTGCATACATATTTAGGATAATTAGCTCTTCTTGTTGCATTGATCCCCTTACCATTATGTAATGCCCAATACCCTTCTTTGTCTTTTTTGATCTTTATTGTTTTAAAGTCTCTTTTATCAGAGACTAGGATTGCAACCCCTGCTTTTTTTTTTTTTTTTTTTTTTTTTTCCATTTGCTTGGTAAATGTTCCTTCATCCTTTTATTTTGAGCCTATGTGTGTCTTTGAACATGAGATGGGTCTCCTGAATACAACACACTAATGGGTCTTATCTCTTTATCCAAGTTGGCATGCCTTGTCTTTTAATTGGGGCATTTAGTTCATTTACATTTAAGGTTAATATTGTTATGTATGAATTCCATCCTGTCATTATGATGCTAGCTGGTTATTTTGCCCATTAGTTGATGCAGTTCCTTCATGGTGTCGATGGTCTTTACAATTTGGTATGTTTTTGCAATGGCTGGTACTGGTTTTTCCTTTCCATATTTAGTGCTTCCTTCAGGAGCTCTTACAAGAGAGGTCTGGTGGTGACAAAATCTCTCAGCATTTGCTTGTCTGTAAAGGATTTTATTTCTCCTTCACTCATGAAGCTTACTTTGGCTGAATATAAAATTCTGGGTTGAAAATACTTTAAGAATGTTGAATAGTGGCCCGCACTCTCTTCTGGCTTGTAGGGTTTCTGCAGAGAGATCCACTATAGTCTGATGGGCTTTTTTTTTTTTTTTTTTTTTTTTTTTTTTCCTTCTGTATGTAACCTGATCTTTCTCTCCAGCTGCCCTTAACATTTTTTCCTTCATTTCAACCTTGGTGCATTTGATTATTACGTGTCTTGGGATTGCTCTTCTTGAGGAATATCTTTGTGTTGTTTGCTGTATTTCCTGAATTTGAATGTTGGCCTGTCTTGCTAGCCTGGGGAAGTTCTCTTGGATAATATCCTGAAAAGTGTTTTCCAACTTGGTTCCATTCTCCCCGTCACTTTCAGGTACACCAATCAAATGTAGGTTTGATCTTTTCACATAGTCCCATATTTCTTGGAGGCTTTGTTCATTCCTTTTCATTATTTTTTTCTCTAATCTTGTCTTCAGGCTTTATTTCATTAAGTTGATCTTGAATCTCTGATGTCCTTTCTTCTTCTTGATCAATTTGGCTATGATACTTGTGTATGCGTCACACAGTTCTTGTTCTGTGTTTTTCAGCTCTGTTAGGTTATTTATGTTCTTCTCTAAACCGGTTATTCTAATTAGGAATTCCTCTAACCTTTTGTCACAGTTCTTAATTTCCTTGCATTGGTTTAGAACATGCTCCTTTAGCTCAAAGGAGTTTATTATTACCCACCGTCCAAAGCCTATTTCTGTCCATTCGTCAAACTCATTTTCTTTTCTTTTCTTTTTTTTTTTTTTTGAGACGGAGTCTCGCTCTGTCGCCGGGGCTGGAGTGCAGTGGCCGGATCTCAGCCCACTGCAAGCTCCGCCTCTCAGGTTCAGCCATTCTCCTGCCTCAGCCTCCCGAGTAGCTGGGACTACAGGCGCCCGCCACCTCACCCGGCTAGTTTTTTGTATTTTTTAGTAGAGACGGGGTTTCACCGTGTTAGCCAGGATGGTCTCGATCTCCTGACCTCGTGATCCGCCCGTCTCAGCCTCCCAAAGTGCTGGGATTACAGGCTTGAGCCACCGCGCCCGGCCGTCAAACTCATTTTCTATCCAGTTCTGTTCCCTTGCTGGCAAGGACTTGTGATCCTTTGGAGAAGAAGCGGCATTCTGGTTTTTGGAATTTTTCAGCCTTTTCATGCTGGTTTTTCCTCATCTTGTGGATTTATCTACCTTTGGTCTGTGATGTTGGTGACCTTCAGATGGGGTTTTTGCATGGGCTTTTTTTTATTGATGTTGACGCTATTCCTTTTGTTTGTTAGTTTTCCTTCTAACAGTCTGGCCCCTCTGCTGCAGGTCTGCTGGAGTTTGCTGGAGGTCTACTCCAGACCCTGTTTGTCTGGATATCACCAGTGGAGGCTGCAGAACAGCAAAGATTGCTACCTGTTCTTTCCTCTGGAAGCTTCATCCCAGAGGGGCACCCACCAGATGCCACCTTTATAAGGTGTCTGTTGACCCCTACTAGGGGCTGTCTGCCTGTCAGGAGGCACAGGGGTCAGGGACCCACCTGTGGAGGCAGTCTGTTCCTTGGCAGGGCTTCAGGACTGCTCTTGGAAATCTGCTGCTCTCTTCAGAGCCAGCAAGCAGGACCATTTAAGTCTGCTGAAGCTGTGCCCACAGCTGCCCCTTCCCCAAGGTGCTCTGTCCCAGAAAGATGAGAGTTTTATCTATAAGCCCCTGACTGTGGCCACTGCCTTTCTTTCAGAGATGCACTGCCCAGAGAAGAGGAATCTAGAGAGGTAGTCTGGTTACAGCAGCTTTGTGGAGCTGAGGTTAGCTCTGCCCAGGTCGAACTTCCTAGAGGCTTTGTTTACACTGTGAGGGGAAAAACCACCTACTCAAGGCTCAGTAATGGTGGACGCCCCTCGTCCCATCAAGCTGTAGCATCCCAGGTCGACTTCAGCCTGCTGTGCTGGGATCGAGAATTCCAAGCCAGTGGATCTGAGCTTGCTGGGCTTCATGGGGTTGGGATTCATTGAGCTAGACCACTTGTCTCCCTGGCTTCAGCCCACTTACCAGGGGAGTGTACGGTTCTGTCTCATTTGCATTCGAGGCACCACTGTGGTATGAAAAAAAAAAAAAAAAAAAAAAAAAACTGCAGTTAGCTCGGTGTCTGCCCAAACAAACCCCTAGTTTTGTGCTTGTAACCCAGGGCCCTGGTCATGTAGGCACCCAAAGGAATCTCCTGGTCTGCAGGTTACAAAGGTCATGGGAAAAGCATAGCATCTGAGCCAGAATGCACCATTCCTCATGGCACAGTTCCTTACAGCACAGTACCTCATGGCTTCCCTTGTCTACAGGAAGGAGTTCCCTGACCTTTTGCACTTTCTTGGTGAGGTAAGGCCCCATCCTGCTTTGGCGTGCCTTCCTTGGGCTGTACCCACTGTCTAACCAGTCCCAGTGAGATGAGCCATGTACCTCAGTTTGAAATGCAGAAATCACCCACCTTCCACCTTGATCTCTCTGGGAGTTGCAGACCGGAGTTGTTCCTATTTGGCCATCTTGCCAGCCACCATGATTTGCAATTCTCTGATGACTAATAATCATGAGCATTTTTGACAAGTCGATTCTAATTAAATTAAAGTGTTTCTATGTAACAAAAGCAACTATCAGCAGAGTAAACAGACAACCTACAGAATGGGAGAAGATGTTCACAAACTATATACTCAGCAAAAGTCTAGTATCTAGAGGCTATAAGGAACTTAAATCAAAGAGCAAGAAATGAATTTTCATTTCCATATCCTGGCAGGGAATAGAGAAGCAGGGATGACATCTCTGGCCATAGTGAGCAGCACTCATATTTTTTAGCATCTAAAGGAGGATGTTAGACTGTGTGTAAATCAAGTGATAAAGCTGCACTAAAGATGAACTCTGAACAGGTTCACAAACAGGAATCAAAGTTGAAGTCTCACTATAAAAAAGTGACTGTATTGCTGCAACCTCATGTGGTACATAGAAGAACTTTAGCCAAGGCTTGGAAAAGAGAAATACAGCTGGAACCAGAAGAAAGATTTTTCTCTTAGCATGTGTGTAAAATTTTTTCACAAGGTTTGTATTGAAAAGAAATTCTAAACTTATGTTAGAACACTACTGTACTGTTTTTAGGGATTGTTTATTTGTTGTTTATTTTTATTTTTCTTAAGTAAATAACAGGAAAAAATATATATATTTCTGATTTTGGAATTTGGATTTGGTCATTTTCAATGATTCATGAGGTTCCAAGTTCAGTTGCCATTATTTCTAGAATTTGAACAACAAAGTGTGTTCTACCTGACCAATTCAGTCAAGTGTTTGGTATACAAAGTGAACAGACCCACATGAAAATTGGTCTATGAGCAATATTTATTTCTGATCTCATGTGTTTTTAAAACACATGTAAACGCGCACACACACACACACACACACCCTACTTATAACAGAGTAGGTTGCCATTAAATTTAGTCTGGGAAACTAATATAATCACTTTTATCATAGTTTTAGATCTTGGAACCGTATCTAATACTAAGCATTTAAGCTTTGAGCAGAAGACAGAAAGAAAGAAATCATATTCTGAATTTATTTGCATCTTCTTGGCTAGACTAAGACACTGTACTTCTCTGCCAAACAGAGTGATAGTAAGTGGATGAATTTCTAGGGGTCCTCCACACTTTCTTATTTTCTAATATACCAACTATTACTCATATGAAATTTCAGCTTAGATTATCCAAAATCCCTAGTGTACTGAATCTTTAATATGGTCTTTCGATAATATAGATACTAAGTGAAGTAAGGCTGCCTCTGAGATGAAAGTTTTGCATGCACATTGATTTCTAGAAACTGCCTTCACAGCAGCACTACTTTGTACACTGTATCCTTCCAAACTGTCCCAAGTTAGCAGCTGCCTCATTGAAAGTGGTGTATCTGTGAGAGAATTCTTTCTAATGGAGGAAAGGTCAGATACAGTGCAGTACACACCATTAACAATAAATAATCATGATTCCACTTTGGGATAAATTCTGCTACCATGTATTAAACATTATGAATATATCTTTATCATAAGCTTTGTGTCATGGCTGTTTTAAAGAAACCAGCTTTTCTGCTCTATCCTGTTCAGCTTTCAAGAAGGTGAAACCTTTACTTCCCCTCTCAGACAAATAAACGGCGGAGTGTTACGTGAGAGTTTGTGCCTAATGATTTCCGTTTGTGGTAAAATTTGCTTTAATAAAATGTGTCCTTCAATTTTAAAATGTTCTTACATGCTGCTTGATGAGAATCCTTGTGATCCACATCTGAGAAATGAGGGACTAAATAATTTCGGATTCCATCTTGCCCTCCGTGGCAGCTTTGCAGGAGGGGAAATGTAACCTCTGGGGTGTATGGTAATAAGATTTTCATTTTGTACTAACAATCTCCCTAAAAGAAAGGGATCAAAGATTGTTTAAGCAAAAGATTGTCCTAATTTTCATCTTAAATATGAAATTTCTAAATGTAGAATATTTGTCATTTAATTGCAAAAGTATATGATAAGAAACATCAAAATGGCTGCTAAAAAAATTTGAAGAGTAGGGAAACCAAAACATTTTCAGTTTTACTCAATGTAAGTGTAATGCAGTTTCAGATTTTGAAATATCAATGTATCTATACATGAATTCGACCCACATACTATTATAAAAATATGTTGAGATTATTCTAATATTTAATTAAATCTTGTTTCTGTTGGTAAATTAAAAAGTCAATGAGGGATACTTCAAGTTCTAAGTTAGACTTACCAATGGTTATAGTTTTGAAACTAGCTGAAATTAATGATGAGTTGGAAACAAGGAATATTGGTATTGATTTTACTGTCTTATCTTGGAGAAGTTTAAGCTAGTAAAGCCGTTGTAATTCTAAAATGTCCTAGCATACAACTGAATCAAATTTATGTACCACATTTGACAGTCATAATCTTCCCTTGAAGTTCCACAGGTTGCTTGTTTAGCAATACCCCTTTTAGCCTAATCCACTCCTCATTCACTACTTCTTCTATCCCCACTCTTACCCACTTTCCACAGCCATCACCTAAACCAAAGGTCTCCTGGAAATAATTGCTACAAAATATAACTTGTTTACATTGTAGCTAGCATTGCTGTAAGTCTTGATAATAACGTTTAATTTTTAGAGAAATTATATGATGTAATAAGTGTAATGAACATTATATATAAGAATGATACAATTTATTCCAAAATATCAATTTCTTACTGATTGCACACTAGGCATGTACATAAAATTTATTGCATTAGCCAGAAAACCAAAATCAGTGGGAGTGGGAAAGGAGAGGAGGATGGTATTTACTGTTTTACAAGGTAGAGACTTAGTATTCTTGATTACAAGACTATTCTCTGCTTCAGGATCAATGTCCATTCCTAGGGCATAATACACTAAAACCCCGTTTTAAACTTCTGACAATTATTGACATACTTTCTGATTACAGTAGTTCTGCTGCTAAAAACATGACTATAATTCCCAGAGTCTGCTTTTTTTTCCTTCCTCCTTTGAGAGGGTTTCCCAGTGTGCCTTCATTTTTGGAAACAGGATGGTGACTGGTCAGGAAAAATGTTTCTTGGGCTCTTTCAGGACTTTCAGCATGAATCTGTACTCCTCCCTATGTCAGTTTTCTCCTACTGCCCCACCCTCATTCTCTACTTGGCTCCATTCCCAGTCCTATACCATTCCCACTTCATTTGAGTTTGTAAGTTGTACATAAAATTTCATATGACTTTAATTTTCTTATTTGATACTTTTACAGGTATGGCAGTATGCAAATTTAGTTAGTTTTTTAAAATGTTTGCCATAATTCATGTATTTCGCAGCAGTGAACATGAGTTGACACTGGATATTCCAAGTGGGGCGTTCAATTAACCATTATTTTTTAGCTCTTCCTATCCTAATGCAAGTAACATAAGAAAAAAATATCATGGTATAATCTGGGGCATATGTAAACGAATATTAAGGAAAATATTTTTGTAATGGATCAAAAATTACATATCACATAATATAACAACACTGCTATAACACAGTTACTTGAATTAGTTTGTTTTCTTTTAATGTCATATTTAAAAATTCCTTTTTTGAGTAATTACTATATGATCCCATTTATATGAGATGCAAGAATCAGCATATTTATAGTAATGGAAATTAGAAGAGTTGTTTATGGGGATTGGAGATTAAATGCAAGAATTCAGCAGGGAACTTTCTAGGGTGATGGGAATGTTCATTATTTTTATTGGTTACACAGATAAACATGTATGTTAAAACTTATTGAATCATATACATAAAATCAGTATATTTCACTCTGTAAATTGTACCCTATTAAAATATAAAAATTTCATTGGTTAACTGTAATATTAATTTGTCAAAGTATCAATTGAGTATCTTCTTCCACCATGTTATGTGTTTTTAATTGTTTTAGCCATTTTCAAACAGTAGAAAATGTTCTTCTCTTTATTCAGATTTGAAACAATAATTTTATTGGATGTAGTATTTCTATTTATCTTATTTAAAATAACCAATTAATATAATTTTATATATTTCTTAAGAGATATTCCAGGTAGAACATTTTGCTTTTTCAATAGTACTTTTTTCCACCTCTCACTATTTTGCTATCTTGGCAGTGCCCGCCCGGTAACAGTCCTTTGATTTCCTCTCATGCACAGAAAATGTTCCCAGCACATTAGATAACAAAATATTCCATACTGAATAGTCACATTTCAGTCTCAAGCACATGTTAGGCATTCTGGGTAGCTTGCTATTATACATTTACTCAAGAAATTTCTGGAATCCTTTTGTAATATATATCTGGGAAAGATGCAAAAGATTGCAGAAAAATTTCCCAGAGCAGCATCTTGGAAAATTATATTCTGAATAAGTATTAGTAAACAAATATGACTATATTTGAGACACATATGAGATGCTAGGTATAGAGGACATTGTTTTTAAAACCATTTCACGGTAAAGACAAAGACATAGTTACCTTAAACTTCTGTGATGATCGCAAAATGGTGGCGGTTATAGTGCTACCTCTAGGCCATTCACTTACTGAGCTCTTTTAAACATGTTATTGCATTAATCTTCTGGATGGCTAAGGGAGATATATATTGTTATATTTATTATAAAAAATAGGAAACTGAATCATAGAGAAGCTAATCAATGTGGCTTGGTTTTTTATAGTCCTTTTAGTAGAGCTGCAATTAGAGTACAATCTTCTAAAGAATCCTCATGAAAAATGGATCCATGTTTGTAGAAAGTAAAGTGCAGACATCTGAAAAGTCCTGCTCACCTCATCCTGCTAACTGCCTCTTGAAGTCTTTCTATCTGGTCAAATAAAAGCAAACAGCAAAGCATCTGCAAAGAGATAGCTTGAGGTCAATTATTGCAGAGAAAGGAAAAGCATAAGGACCCTAGAAAGAGATAAGAAAAAGTTTATTTGAAAAACAGAAGTGGTTTTGGGAGGCTGTGCACCATTTATCCTAATTATTAATGTAGAATTTTCTTAGTGGAACCTGGGTGTTTAGCAAGGTGTTTATATACAGTGGGAGAAACAATGAAGTACTTAATGATAGTCTTACTTATGGGACCTTATAATCAAGTTGAAGAGAGATATCTGGATAATATTAAAAAGTAACATACTCATAGTAAAAAGCAACTATGGATTAGTATCACATAGATCATAGTTTTCCAGGAATTCTGAGGAGGGAAATATTTTTGGGGATCCAAGTCCACAGAAGGCTGACCTTCAAGGAAGGAGATAGGCTACATGTATAGGGACAAGATTAGGATTATAAAGTAGATTGGGAAAGAAAGAAGAGAACATGTAGGGGACTGGAAAGGAAGATTTGAAATTACAGTACCTGTTTTTCTTGAAAACTTTGAGTCACCACTGGGTAGCAATAACAGAAAACTTTCCTTTCCCTAAGACCTGGGAATGTGATTGTTGCTTTAATTCTGCTCAGGGGAATTAGCATGTGTTTGTAAACCTTATTAGAGGTGCACGTGTGTGCGGAAAACAAAATGAAACACTGTGTCTGTGTTGAAAAGAACTGTCTGTAAATGTCTAGTTTTGGACTGCATCCATTCCTCTTGACTTTGTAATTCTGGCATATGCACCACAAGTTAGAAAATATTACTAAAAGTTGCAAAGCAATAGTTTTTAATAGAAAAGGTACAAATATATTTTATTAAGTAAAATGGTAAAAATTCTACATGGAAAAATGTGAGATAGCCTCCTTTTAAATTATTTGCATAAGATATTTAGAAGACTCTTAATATTTTTATATGAAAAAATATTTAGGTTCTTATTTAAAAGGTAGTGTGGAAAAGTAGGTAAAAAAGAAAAATAATAATTACCCACAACATTTCTCTTCAAACACAACCTCTGTTAAAATTGTTTTGAATGTCTCTCCAGTCTTCTTTTCCTGTAAAGAAAAATTTAGGGTACTAAGATAGGAATAGATTTATTTTTGGAAACTATATATTTGTCTGACTAAAGTAATCTATGTACAAGGAAAGAACAAAAACAATTTCAACTTTTGTATAATTCTCCTATATGGAGCTCTGAAGATATCTGTGACTTTGTACATAGAAAAATCTTTGGAAAAGTTTATACCAAGCTATTAACAGTGATTATCTACCGAGAGAAGGAGTTTGGTATAGGGAGATAGGAAATATGTGTGTACACACACACACACATACACACACAGGCACACACAGACCCCTTTCTTATTGGAAGCATCACGTACTACTTGTGAAGTTAAAAAAAAAAAAAAAAAAAAAAAAAAAAAAAAAAAGATCAAAAGCTAGCACCTGAGCCCTTGATTGTGAATTATTTTTCTGACTTAACAGTTTTATATGAAAATAAAATTAATAGCTAAATATTTTATAGTATATAAACATATAAAAATCATTTTATCCAAGTGTCTTAACTAAGAGCTAGTAAGGGTAAATGGAAAATATTCTTCAGTAGAGTAATACTCATCTCCACATCATTGGCTGTCTGCATTGAATGTTAGCTTCTACTAACATGGCAAGGTCATTAATTTGAAAACATTGAGTGTAAAGTGAATTTGGATTCATAGGAGTTTACATTTTGGCTAAATGTATTAAAGCTTTTTAAAATGGTCAAATACATGTATAACCTTACTAAATTCTTTAAATGAATATGAAATAGATTATAACATTTTTACTAAGTAGAGAAATGATGAGGAAGATGGTTGTTAGCCAAAGATGATTTTGCCCGCCAGAGTACATTGGCGATGTCTGGCAATATTTTTGGTTGCCACAACTGTGGGAGGGTGCTACTGGCATCTAGTGTGCAGATGTCAGGGCAACTGCTAATCATCTTATAATGCACAAGACAGTCCCCACAGCGAAGAATTATCTGTTCATAAGGAATTATCTCCTCATAGCCAATTTAACTATACTTTATTATCTTGATTTTTAAATGTTTTCTTGTACTTTCTTTTTTGTTTTAATATAGTTTTAGTTAGAGTTATTCTTAAAATTTCAGGCTTTTAAATGCATATATAAAAATAAAAATATGTGTAATACAGACATGAGAATGACAAGTTAGCACTCACCCACACCATAATTCCAACTGTAAATTAACACAACTATGAGAATATATACATATATATATAACTTTAAAATATACATGCCTTTTATGTATATTAAATATATATATAGCTTTAAAATATACATGCCTATGCCTCTGACTTAGATTCATCAATATTTTAATTTTAAACTTTTATTATACAATCTGTTGAGTATCCTGCTTCAATCTAGGTTGATTACTGCCAAGAACTGATGCACAGTTGTCTTCCTGAGACATCTTTCAGTGGCTTTTCTAGGTGGAATCCAGTGTTCCCTAAATCCTGTATCTTTCTCTTTTAGGTTAACCCTCTTGTTTTGGTGATATGAGGATTCTAGCATCTTCTTAATAAATTTTGTTAAATTTTCTGATTTCTTTTTTATCCCCAAATGTCTTTACAATAACATAATAATTGATTGATTTTTTTTTTTTTTTGGTCATTCATAACCATTCCTGCAAACTTTTAGAATCTTTTCATTTGATAGACTTTCTATTCTGTAGTTTGTATCCTTCAGGCCTTGGAAAGTTTCCCATGACTTTTTTTGAAATAATGCAACCTCTATTTTCTCTTGTATCTCTTTTTGAAACTGTATTGTTTGGATATAGGACTTCCTATGTTAGGTCTCTTACATTAATCTTTTATGGCCCTAAGTTTGACCTCTTTGCATTTTTTATTCTATCTCCTGAAAAATTTCCTTAATGTTATTTTGCAACACATCTATGGAAATTTTAATTTTTGTAAATGCTCTGAATTTTTAAAAGTTCATTCTTAATGTCTTTTTAATATCCTCTTTTCTATATCTTTCCTTTCTGTGGATGCAATATTAGCCTAATTAGAAAATTTTTATCTTCCCAGGTCATCTTTTACTCTTGTTTAGTATAAATTTCCTATAACTTGGTGGTTTTTCTAAACGTATGATCATATATGTGTTTCTTCATTTATCAAAGAATGATGTTTAAGAAGGTTATTGTGGGCTTCAAATGTGTTGATGAGGCATTTGAGTTGATGGGCTTTGCCTTCACATGGGTTGCTGACTATGTATGTGGGGGGATCGCTAAGTGACAGAATAGTGAATTCTGTCCTCTCAGCCATTTATGAGAAGTAAAATGTAGCTGCTGTGGTCTTCGCGTGAAAGAGTGGAGAAGGAATGTCATCCTTATTTTTCTCTCCTCTTAGGGAGTGCCTAGCCTAGAAAGTCATGTGACAATTAGTTCAAAGAAACTTCTGTTACAGAAAGCAATGGCTTCAGCTGTCTTTTGGGACCAATTCACTGGCATAATTAAGTGAAAGGCCTAGGTTTCTACAGGTCCATAAGTCTCCTGAGCCACTTAATATCAGCAACACTCATATACATGCTCTAACCTGTGGATTTACTGCAAATGGTACTTTCCTTCCTCATTCCAGCATTCAGAAGAAGGCTAATGTTTGAGAAGGAGAATTTGAGGATGTTAATATAATGCAATAAATATAATCTAGGAGTTCCAGAGAAGGAAAATTGAAGGTAATATGAAAATAAGTTCAAGCCAACTTGCATGGACATGAAAATTTTCATGATAAGTAGATTTTTTTTTTTTTTTTTTTTTTTTGAGACGGAGTCTCGCTCTGTCGCCCGGGCTGGAGTGCAGTGGCCGGATCTCAGCTCACTGCAAGCTCCGCCTCCCGGGTTTACGCCATTCTCCTGCCTCAGCCTCCCGAGTAGCTGGGACTACAGGCGCCCGCCACCTCGCCCGGCTAGGTTTTTGTATTTTTTAGTAGAGACGGGGTTTCACCGTGTTAGCCAGGATGGTCTCGATCTCCTGACCTCGTGATCCGCCCATCTCGGCCTCCCAAAGTGCTGGGATTACAGGCTTGAGCCACCGCGCCCGGCCGATAAGTAGATATAAACAATGCATAGGTGTTGGTTTTCATTGAAAATGACAGCTACTACTAAAGCATTTGTTTTAGGTACTCAGCTAGGGAATCAGGCTGCTTATCTGTGGCCTAAATGATAGATTATAGGGATGAGTGGTAGGCAAGTAAACAAAAAGCCTAGGCAAAAACTCCTCAAACATTGAGAAAATCAGTTGATTGGTTTTATAACTTAGTTGTGTACAAAATAGTTATAGTTTTGGAGTGGTATTTGGAATTTGGGAAGACAGGGCAGAATTATAACAGAGGTTACATTCATAGAGATTCAGGGCTCTGGTTCCTTGGGTCAGACAAACCTTCGATCCAGTACCCTGGATAGCTCCCAGGGATGGCGTTGTTGTAAAGTCTTCAGTTTTCCATTGGATCCTCTCAGATAATGGAATTCTCTCCACATGCTCTACTTAGTCACCAGGAATCAGGTTATCACCCTCATTTCACTTATGAGGTTTTGCTTTTCTCATCAAAGTTGAAAGACTATCTTTAGGACTGACCTTAAACTCTACAGAGTATCCAAAAACTTTAGCAAGCTTGCTGGGGAAGAGGAAGTGTATATTCTTCAAATCATGTAATTATTTATCTTCTAGAGTTTCTATTATTTGGGGGTTAGGGAATTAAATAATTAGCTCATGGAAAATGTACTGAATCTTACTTTAAATTAAACAAATGTGAACTAAAGCTACATTCATTTTTTGTTCATCTCTTCGGGAGACATGCAGATAATACTATCTGCTAACTGGGAAGGTTTGGGGAAACAAGTCCTTATACGCAGTCAAAGTTGTGAATTTCAATTACTAAAAGATAATTTGGATATTCATATGTATAAATATAGATTGAATCAGTAATTATAGTATTCTAAATTATGGAAATGATTAGAAAATATATAAAAGGAAATATAAACAGTAATTACAGGTTTTTAAATTATCTTCAAAAGCTTAAATTACCCCTAAACAGATTATTGCTTTAAAAAATTATGGCATATTCAAAAAACATTAAATATCTAAGCATTTAGATATATAACTATAAAAAAGACATACAAAGATACTAATGTAAAATCATTCATAATTTGTTTGAAAACATAATATTTTGTGTGAAAATTACAAAACACACACATACACCTAGTGTATATATTTGTAACTAGGAAGAAGACTTAAATGATGTGAAACAAAATTGAAACAGTGCATTTGTATGATAAGCTCTGTATGATGTTTACTTTATTGAGCATATGTGCAATTTTCAAATTTCCTGCAATAATCACATATTAATTTTGAAGTAAATACATTATAAATGAGTATTTTATTTATATCAGTAAGTTCTTGTCTTCTTTAAAACATGCTGATTATCTACTGTGTCCTAGGCACTGGATTGGGAATCAGCAGCAGTGATATGGTTCCTGAAGTTATAGAATTCACCATCTAAGAGAAGGCAGCAAATAAGAGAAAACAAAAATAGCACAATAAAATATATAACAAAAAATTATAAGCTCTATTGTGTACATGTACTAAGAGCAATGACCAGTGATATGCTGCTAGAAGTTTAATTGGCTTTCCAAAATGGATGAATGAATGAATAATAAGAGCCCAGATTTGTAACATTTTCTAACTTATGTGATTTAAATACTTTCACATTGGCCAATTTCAAGCTACCAATGTGTGACTACGGGATATGGCATTGAAAAGAAATGCCCACAGTTGGCTTTGGTAAGCCAGCATCAGTTGTTCCAGCACACTACTAAAAGTAGGGGAAAAGTGCTAGAGAGTCAAAGGGTGGGAGGAGAGGTCAGAAAACTTTGGAAGGAAGTGACATTTTAGTCAAACTGTGAAGGACGAGCAATAGATATAGGCAAGGGAATGACAGTCAAAGCATCTGAGAGGAGAGAGAAACTCAGTTGAAGGGTGGCAAGAGAGAACAGTCTATGTGAGCATTAATGATGACTGTACTGGAATGGTGACAATAGGTTTTGAGAGAATTTAGAGCATTATTGCAGTTAAATTATAAGAACAAATATGTTTCAAAATATATGTGACCTCTAAGTTTCCTTCCAAATTCAAAATGGTATGGATATCAAAAGTATTAATGAAACTCAAGTAACCTGGATGCAAGCATTCAGTTTATATTCTACCTTAATTACATTTAAAATGTTGCAAATCTGAGCATTTAAAGTGTTATATGGACATAAATGGGCAAAGTGAATGGCAGCCGCTATCCAAATGTGCTCTTTTCCCAAGGAACAGTGATTATAATATCAAAATAAAAATGTTATTTTATTTTTTTATTTACAGCAACTGTGACAGAGGTAAGCAATATATTATCAGCAGCAGCAACAACTGTCAAAAAGAGAGTAAAATATTGAATAAAAGTAACTTTGCCTCCCTCCACCATCAGGTAGATGTCAACAGTCAAATTTTAAAAAGAAATCAGGTCATGATATCTTAATTCCTGAGATTCCTCACAGATTTAGAATGCAGTCCCCTTGAAGATGCTAAATAAAGCTTTCTTTATCTAGCACAGGTGGCAGAAGACACTGTTTTTACAGAATCAACATAAATTTTCCCCTTCTATGTTAATATTGTCTCCTCCCAGTTTTCTAATATCCATATTTGCCCCAGGATTAGATTTAGGATAGTTTAGGAAGGTGATGTTTCATGAGTTAAGATATTTTGTTTGATATTCTTACCCATATCTATTTCAGCAACACCATTCAGAAAGTTACAGAAGATTCTAGAGACATGGTAACTGTTCATGCTTGGTCCCCTAAATTCTCATCCCCAGAAGAATGATTTCCACTGTTAAGAAAGGAGTAAGAGTTTGGTAATTATTCTTGTCAGCTCCTAAGCTCCTCCAGGATAGAATACAAAATTTTAGTGCCACCATCTTGTACTATTGTTGGTGGCTTGATCCCCCCAAAAACTAATTTTTTACATTTGGAGAATTTGCTCTGCTTAGATGAATATTACAAAATGTCTACAGAGGCAATTTTTGGTGCTTCAATTACAGCTTTCTTCCCTTTATTTTCCACGTAGGAAAATACAGCCTTCATTATAGCCTTTATTTTCTGATGACAGACATCATCTTCTGTTTGTTGCAGCTACATCTATTTTGTATGTTGGGAGCAATTGGGTATGGTTGTTCCATGAGAATACTGATTCTCTGGTTAATTGCTAAGGATAAATTCATGGTATTTTGCTGTTTGGTGGACTGATAGGGACTATAACATTCATCTGAAAAGGCATGGCCCATCGGAAGTCCTGTGGCATTGTTTTCCAAGAGAGAAGACTACAATGGTATCTGGGCAACAGGGCCTCAGCAAGCTCTCCATTTGTGGAGCTTGTTCTCTGTCCAGGGGCACAAGATTGAGGATGAAAATGGAGACTGAATACAGCCAACTCTCTGAAGATGGTCTTCTGCCTGGAAGTAGGCCTCTAAAGCCAGTGGGTGGTACTACAGATCAGAAGACATCTTGGCCATCTTCCAGCTTGTTGGCAGAGGTACTCAATTAGGAATATCAAATAAAGATTGGTGAAGATATTGAGCAGTTGGAACAGCTGCCCTGTTGGAAACTACCCCAGTAGAGAGGAGCATGAGTATCCCATGAGAAACAATTCCAAGCTTTGGAGAAGTGGAGAGAAATGAGTTAAGACATGCTATGGAGCCTGAAACAGTTTACAAGAAATAGAGTGAGACCTTCCTGGCTTAGACAAGGGGCTTGGCAGCTTATGCAGTTTCACATAGAAGCCATTTGGAGATTCACCATTGTATTAAATTTTCCTGTCCACTGGTCTCAAAAGTTCTCCAGCTTGTACATAATGGTGTCAGAAGTGAAGTGGAGTGAGAACCCTTGTCTGTGTCAGCTGCTGCTGCTGATCCAGATACATGATGCTTTCTTTTTTTCTTTCTTTAGACCGTATCCCTCACCTAACTGAGAGGAGCATATTGCCCAGTCTTCCTCAGGCCCACGGGAGGAGATGGATGGCACCATCCATTACTTTTTAATAATATTGTAATGAACAACATGAATCTTAGTTATAACAGGCAAACTATACAATTATCCGGTCTTGGGTTTGATAGAGGACTTGGTTGATTAACCTCAACTGAAAAACAACACGAAAAGATTATTTACAATATGATGACACTGATTATTTACAATATTTCAATACATCAAAGTATTGAAAGAGTTTTTTTTTCCTGTAGAGTGGTGAATTTGCGAAAATTCAGCTAAATTTTTATTTAGTAATTTTAATTCCTGTAGTATAATTCAATTACTCCTTTATTTTCTTCCACTATTCTCTGCCTGTTGAGCTGTGATAGCAACAGAATATAGAATTCACATGAAACATGGCAACATAAAATGAGGGAATCATAGGAAGATCCAAAATCAGAGTACCCTGAGACACTAGATTGGAATTGAAAACAGGCCTTGGTTATATCCTTCATTATGTGCCAAACTTAAATAGGGTAAACTATGTTGTAAACATAAATTATACATGAATGATTACTACCCAGATGGTTAAAACCAGGGTTTGTATGATGCAAAATTATACTATATACAAGAGGAATCTTCATGTTATATGCAAGAACATTTGATTGCTGGACCTTCATTTGTTAGAGGCAGTAAAAATCACAAGACATATATCTTACCTGTAGTTTTCTAGCTGTCATATGATATATTTGTGTGTTGGGGATAGGAGAGAGTGTTTTTGAAAAAGGCATGAAAAGTTCAGCGTAAGTACTTTTAACTTGTGCTTTCTGAAATGTCCTGAAAAAATTCAATATGAATAAAAAATGTAAACCTGAAATTTAAGTTTGTTCATTGTTATTGCTTGAGGGTGCCCTTATTATATCTGGCTAAGCTTAAAAGAACTATTAGAGGAAATGAAGTAGGAGAAAGGAAAAGAAAAATGAAAACCTATGTTCCTAAACTGCCCATAATACGCAAAATATCATTAACCTTTTTGGAAGATAATCTTACTAAACTTATTTATCTGATTTTTTTTTTTTTTTGGTGATTGACTTTTAGCTATTTCTTCTTTTATCTCATATGATACCTCTGTTTCAACTATAAATTTCCTGAGAGCAGATTCCTTAGAGACATGTGTGACCATCATCAGTGTGGCTATGTTACATAACAATATTAAATTATGCCATAATATAGCATTTCCATCTTATCTTTTGATAAAAATATGTTCTTATGGACATTCATGATATGTGGTAATCACTATCCATTATAGTATGAAAATTTATATTTTGCGATATGTGGATTTTTAAAGGAACTTGTCAGTTCTGATGTGTGGACAATTCTCCAGCCATATGAAAGGGACGAGATTTGATGTTGATTTTAGGGATTTTTTTTCATCCAGCAGAGCATAGTGATTTATCACCCAGGGCTTGATAAAGTAATATTTTCATTCATTAACTGTTAAATGTGTTATGAAAGATGTAGAAATAAATAAGACAACTTCTCCACAGTCAAGAAGTTCATAATCTTATGAAGGTGATTAATGCTATAGTAAACATGATGACAATGATGATAACCGTAGAGAAGGAGGAGAAGGAAAGGTAGAAAGAAGAAAAGAGGTGAAAGGGAAGTAGAGAAGGAGAGAAGGAGAAGGAAATGATATAACATGCATTAACTATATACATGCCAATTCTTGAGCTAAGTGCATCACATGGATTTTTTTCCTTTTTTTTTTTTTTCTCAGTGCCCTTGGAGGGAAACTGTCTTATTATTTCCCTTTTACAGATGAAACTAGTTTCCAAAAATTGAATAAGTTAGTTAGAGTTACAAAGTTGGCAATCTGACTTCACAGCTTAGATTTAAATTTATGCTATCTCTATCTTTCTTAGTATGACATAGTGATTAACAGAGCAGAGACCGTGGGGTTAGAATTCTAGGCAATTATGCCTAATTGCCAACAGATTGGGGAGTTTAGTTTCTATTTTTAAGTTCTATCACTGTTTTACCTTATATGTGCTTGTTGATTCATTACAAAATCTTTCTATACCCTTTAAGTAATAACGATTTTTGTGTCACATTTATTGTTCATAAAACACTGAGGAAATTAAGTTAAAACAAGAAAAGAAAAAATATGTATTTTTGGCAGTTGTACTATTCTTGCTTTGGTTTAACAAGGTAGAACTTGTTACTTGGGCATTGGCCCTTAACTGGAAGCCTTTATTCAGTCACTATGCTTTCTAAATATTCAAAGGGCTGCAGTTTGGGGTCCCCCCAAATGTGCTAAAATTTATTAAGCACAAAACATGACTTTTGGTGTTGAAAGTTATATTGGGACAGCCAAACAGGTCCTTGTATGTCCTTGTCATGCCAATAAATCCAGCCAGAAAAACTATTTTTAATAGTTGCATGAGTAACTGGTATTTTATGAAGACACCCACACAGAGGGAAGAGGTATAGACAAACATCAGATTTTCAAAGACTCAACAAGGAAGTTTGCTTTTTCTGGTAAACTTCACCTGCAGTCTAAGCAAGGAGGCCAGTGCCGAGTCTGCAATAGCACTGCACGCTTCCTTTATGTATTGTGTGGGATCTGATAAATTTTTCAGGATTCAGTCCAGCTGTGCTCTCATCACATTGATTTAATGGCCCTTAAGAGAAACCATAAAAGTGCTTTCTGGTTAGTGAGACCCAGCTGTTTCTCGTGGTATTGCATAAGACAGCAAGCTGAGTTAGCTATAGATTAATGATATTAAAAATTCAGCTTTTCCCTTAACATTTTCTTTTCATACCAGAAAAGACTTGGAGCAAATATGTGATTTGTTCAGTTAGATTGTTAGGCCCCAAAGGAAAGCACCTAAAGAAATTATCTGATTTGATCTAAAAAAAAAAAAAAAGCTGTTAATAATTAGAGCCCCCAAATGAACACTGAGTCATATTAACATATCTGGTGTGTGTGTGTGTGTGTGTGTGTGTGTGTGTGTGTGTGTGTTTCCAAAGGGCGATGTGAAGGCCAATGGCTGGAAGGGAGGGCTCTCTTTTCATTACCAGGCAACAGTGAAAGAAGCCAACAAAATTATTTGAGGATTATCAGGCTCTCTGATGAGGTTAAGAACATTGAAAGTCGGTACAAAATGAATAGCTGTGTAGATTTACAGTGTCATTCATGTCATCTGAGCCCTTTGGTTTTCTGCAAGCAGAAGGACGGTTGTACTACCAGACAATCTGTTACGTATTAAGCTGGGGTATGAAATAGTCTGTATTGAAAATGTTTCTGCTCAAAAGCAGACATGAAGCACTTAGAACTTTTTCACTTTAGGTACTTTCAGTCAATGAAGTACTCAGAAGTAAAATGTTTTTTCACCCCCGTTAAAACAATGAGGAAGATGAGAATGGGAAGGGTTAGAAAGAAAAGTATTAATTTTAAAACCTTTATTTTAGTATTAACTAAATTACAGCTCCTAAATTCAAGGAGTGAAGTGTGTAGTCACTGAAACTGAAGTCAGGAGACAAATTGCTGGAGAATTACAATTATTATTTGCCTAATTTTTGTGATCAACTCTGATTGCAACAGCCCTTTATTTAAATAAGACCACATGGAAATGATTTATTATTTGTGATTGTAGGGTCACAGAATGTGAAAGACCCTACACTGCAAACGATTGCAAATTTGAAAATTAGATAGAAAATAATTTTAGCTTAGATAGAAAAGAATTAGTTTACACTATCAGTGGAGAAGATGTTGCTAAGCAAAGAACTATATTTTCATAGTTTTTAAAATTTAGAAACATCCATTCTAATATAGAGCTATTTATATATTCTTATTTAGTTACTAATGTTCTCAATAAAAAACTTGATTTAAAAATAGTTAAACATTGTATATTTCAAATTTAAGGTTTCTTTTTTTCCACCAGTTTCAGCATTAAACATAGTTTTGTGTTTTTTAAAGGTTGTTTATGGTTTAAGTTGATTGTTATTTTAAAATAATACCTGTTGAATATTTATGGGAAGCTCAATGATAAAGAAATTTATGAAACTATTCTCCTGATGGCAATGAAATAACATATTTGTATAAAACTAGGTAATGATTCAAGATCATATATATCCTTCATTGTTTTTCCTTGGGGAAATTGAACATAGTTGTTAGTATCCTTAACAGATACCTACAGACAGAACTGAAGCAAGAGAGATGCTATTACTTGGGGTATTTTAAGGTCAGTATTTCAGTAGTTGCTGTTTTTTATTACTCGTCACGTAGACCAGTTCTTCTCTACTGAATAACATTAGCTTGAAAAATCAAAGGTTTGGTGTCCTAAATAGACAATAACCAATATCTTAACTTCACCAGACACTTCTGTCAGAAACACTAAGTCATGTCAGTTTTGCCATTCTTACAACTCTAGCCAATGCACTAAAGGCAACGAGTAGTGTTGCTTGGTCATGATGTGGGAGTGTTGAGAATATGACATCCCTTGGTTCTACTGATTGCCAAAAGAGCCAAGTTTTTCTTTTGCCTCCAGGAGAAATGCAGCTTAGGCTTTCTATAGTTTTGTGTGGTTTGCATTCAGTCCCAAATTCAGAGTCCAGGATAAAAAAGTTATTGTCAACCAACAGCAGGCAAGTCAAAAAATGCCAGGCTGATGTAACGCAGGCTTCTATTTCACTTCAGAATGAAAATTTAATGTTTTTTGAGAGTCTGTTACAGAGCAATTCATTATGGTTATCTTATGAATGATGGGTTCAGAGAACTAATGTTGTGCTACATATTTTTGTGGCTATTTCAGAAAATGCATTACAAGAGGCAAACAGCCAATAGCAAGAATCATGCTTAAGACTAAATTAGAAGTAGAACTGGTTCAGCACAAAATGGATTTTTGTTTATTTCTTTGGGTCAAAGGTAAAAGCCTGTGTCATATAGGGCATATGCTTTTGGGAAGGGTGCCTGGTTAGGCACTGTTTTGTAAAGGTATTTTCCTTGTCTTGTTTGCCAATGGGCAATCGAATAATTTTGTACTTTTTCTAGTTAGTATTTCTCTATATGCTCATTTTAAAATAAAACAATAGGAAAATAGAGAAAATTTACAGGAAGGAAAAAATATAAATGTAAACCTACAAACACAACTATTGTTTACATGTTGATGTATCTCCTTCCAATAAATTCCTTTGTAGATAAAAGCTTTAAACACATGATATGATTATGATAGTAACAGATCAATGTAGAAACATATATAAGCATTATTAGTACCAGATTAATACAAATTAAGCTTTGCTTAACTGTTGTCAGATTCAATAGAATCTGCTGACCCAAAATGCCTTCATATATATATATATATATGTATATATATATGTATATACACACATATATTGAACACACACACACATATATACTTTTAAGTTCAGGGATATACTTACAGACTTGTTACATACGTAAATGTGTATCATGGGGGTTCGTTATACAAATTATTTCATCACCCAGCTATTAAGCCTAGTACCAATTAGTTATTTTTCCTGATCCTCTCCCTTCTCCACCCTCCACCCTCCAATAAGCCCCAGTGTGTGTTGTTCCCCTCTATGTATTGATATGTTCTCATCATTTAGCTCTCACTTATAAGTGAGAACATTAGGTATTTGATTTTCTCTTCCTGAGTTAGTTTGCTAAAGATAATGGCCTCCAGCTCCATCCATGTTCCTGCATAAGACATGATCTTTTTCTTTTTATGGTTGCATAGTATTCCGTGGTATATATGAACCACATTTTCTTTATCCAGTCCACCATTGATAGACATTTAGTTGATTCTATGTCTTTGCTATTATGAACAGTGCTGCAATGAGCACACCCATGTATGTGGTTGAACTAATTTATACTCCCACCAAAGTGTATAATTATTTTTCTCCACAACCTCACCAGCATGTTATTTTTTGACTTTTTACTAATAGCCATTCTGACTGGTATGAGATGGTATCTCATTCTGGTTTTGATTTGCATTTCTCTAATGATCAGTAATGTTGAGCTTTTTTTCATATGTTTGTTGGCTGCATGTATGTCTTCTTTTGAGAAGTGTATGTTCGTGTCTTTGCCCACTTTTTAATGGGGTTACTTATTTTTATTCTGTAAATTTGGTTAAGTTCCTTATAGATGCTGGATATTAGACCTTTGTCAGATTTATGCTTTGCAAAAATTTTCTCTCATTCTGTAGGTTGTCTGTTTACTCTGTTGAGAGTTTATTTTGCTGTGTAGAAGCTCTTTAGCAAACATCTCTTCATATTTAGAAGAGATATTTCCAGGTTCTCACTAACATTAATATTCAAATAATAATGCCCCAGAATCCCACATTATTCAATGAGTAGGAAATCTTTCAGCAGGCTGGATTCCTAAAGTATTTCTGGGGTCCTGGAAGAATGCTCATATGTTCCCATATCCATCCTTGTTTTCACTTGTCACCATAATGCTCTGTCTACTCTAAGATGTTGCTCATATGTTGCTGTCTTTTATCACCTTTAATCAGACTCCAGCCTGCATTCTGTCTGTCCTGACTGCTGCACTTCAAGAACAAACATTCTAAATTTCCCAAATAAGAGCTAATGTCAGTCAATTAACAGATAATAAAACTTTGTCAGAGTTTTGGGGTTACCAGAAAATGCAACATAAAAACGAAAAAAGGTTAGAAATATTTAAAATGCTACTTAATATTCTATTCAGGAAAACAATCTAAAATTTCTTATGTGCTTAATTTTGAGCTTTTAGGTTGTTTCAGTTTTTCACTTTTAAAAACAGTTTATGGCGGGCGCAGTGGCTCACGCCTGTAATCCCAGCACTTTGGGAGGCCGAGACGGGCGGATCACGAGGTCAGGAGATCAAGACCATCCTGGCTAACACGGTGAAACCCCGTCTCTACTAAAAAATACAAAAAAATATATATATATATATATTAGCTGGGCATGGTGACGGGCGCCTGTAGTCCCAGCTACTCTGGAGGCTGAGGCAGGAGAATGGCGAGAACCTGGGAGGCGGAGCATGCAGTGAGCAGAGATCGCGCCACTGCACTCCAGGCTGGGCGACAGAGCGAGACTCCGTGTCAAAACACACACACACACACACACACACATACACACACACACACACACACAAAACAGTTTATATATACATATAAATATATATATAATCTATATAAATATATAATCTATGTATATAATCTATATATATAGATGTAAAATTTTATACTTCTATTTTGTATATCATCTCTGCCAGAACATATTCTTAGCTCTTAAAATCTATCAGAACATTTTGTGGGAAAGAAGTCCTATATAAAGAATTTCTAGATTCACTTATTTTATGGTTAGTGATAGTTTGTGCTGTTTCCAATTGATTTAATTTGATAAATTATATTTTCCTAGGAACTTGACCCTTTTGTTCAAGTTTTTAAATTTACTGTCATAATCTGTTTGTGTTATTATATTATCTGCTTCATATCTGTAGTAATTATTTTCCATTTTTAATTTTGACAATGTGTATGTATGTGCCCGTGTGTATGTTTGCACTTTCTTATTGTTTTCTTTGATTGGTCTTCCCAGAGTTTTGTTAATTTTACCATGAAAAAAATTGCGTTTTTCTATGTTACTAGTGTTTGCTCCTATTAATTTTTTCCTTTTACTACTTTCAATTTTTTTAAATATTTCAAACTTCTTTATTTGAATGCTTAATTTTCAGCCCTTATCCTTTTCTAATAAAAACCAGGCTATGCATCTATCCCCAAGCACTGCTTTAGCTGTGCGCAAATGTTTTTATTTATGTTTTTAATAGTATTCATTAAATTTAGAATATTATTTAGCTCCAAATATTTTCTAATTTCTATGACAATTTATACTTTCTTTTTGTCCTAGTTTTTATTTAGAAATATCTGTCTCAATTTATGAATTTGAAATTTTCTAGTCATTTTTTACTATTTTTAACTTAGTCACATAATGAAATATATATTATAATAGTATATATCATATACCTGTACATTATATATTATATTAAATATTATGCAGCCTATATTGTCCAATTATATGGTACATACATATATTATATCAGTATTTGCAACTGGAATTTGGCATGTGGGCTATTATGTGCTCAACTTTATTTTAATTTGTTTTTTATTTTATTTTTTATTTTTTTATTATACTTTAAGTTCTAGGATACATGTGCACAACGTGCAGGTTTGTTACATAAGTATACATGTGCCATGTTGGTGTGCTGCACCCATTAACTCGTCATTTACATTAGGTATATCTCCTAATGCCATCCCTCCCCACTCCCGGCTCCCCATAATAGACCCCGGGGTGTGATATTCCCCTTCCTGTGTCCAAGTGATCTCATTGTTCAATTCCCACCTATGAGTGAGAAGATGCGGTGTTTGGTTTTCTGTTCTTGCGATAGTTTTTTGAGAATGATGGTTTCTAGCTGCATCCATGTCCCTACAAAGGACACGAACTCATCCTTTTTTATGGCTGCATAGTATTCCATGGTGTATATGTGCCACATTTTCTTAATCCAGTCTGTCACTGATGGACATTTGGGTTGATTCCAAGTCTTTGCTATTGTGAATAGTGCCACAATAAACATACGTGTGCATGTGTCTTTATAGCAGCATGATTTATAATCCTTTGGGTATATCCCCAGTAATGGGATGGCTGGGTCAAATGGTATTTCTAGTTCTAGATCCTTGAGGAATCGCCACACTGTTTTCCACAATCATTGAACTAGTTTACAGTCCTACCAACAGTGCAAAAGTGTTCCTATTTCTCCACATCCTCTCCAGCACCTGTTGTTTCCTGACTTTTTAATGATTGCCATTGTAACTGGTGTGAGATGGTATCTCATTGTGGTTTTGATTTGCATTTCTCTGATGGCAAGTGATGATGCATGTTCTCAACTTTTAAAAAAATGATTCATATATGCTTGCAAATATATAAATTCTATGGTGGTTGGGTATAGTTTTTTAAATATGTTTCTAATATCTCAAGTTTATTAATAATGTTATCCAATTATTCTGGTTCTTTATTATTTTGTCTGTTGTTTAGTCATTTACTGAAAAAGTTATGTTGATATCTTGCAGTATGATAGTGAATTTGTATATTTTCCTCATTCTGAAAAAAAGTCTGCCCTACTTTAAGGTTATATTCAGTGCATGAAGGGTGAGATTGTTAAAAATTCTTCAATTTGTATGTTGAAAGTTTCATCATTATGCACTGACCTTCATCGCTTGCAATGTTTTTTAATTTCAAGTCTTATTACAAATATTAACATAGTTTCATTAATTTTATTTTCATTAGTATTTGTCTGATATATCTTCTTTTGTTGTTTATCTTTCCTGTCTATATCCCTGGTTTAGAAATGTCTCCTACACAGTATACAGATGGATTTTTAAAATTTTAAGTTTGACTATATTTGTCTTTTAATTTACCTTGTTGGGAATTCATCAGTTTTCTTGAATTTGTGGATTCATTATAAATTCTGATTGGACATATGTTGAATCTTCCCATCCTGATCTCATATCTCTTATCTCCCTATTATGTTTCACATCTCTGATTCTCTAAACTCCCTGTCTGATATTTCCTTCAGTTATACTAGTTCAAGAATCCTCTCTTTGGCTATATCTGTCTTCCATTTAAAACATAACAGGAGTTCTTAATTTTAGTTACATAATTTGTATTTTTATTTCTAAATTTTCTACTTTTCTTCTTTAAAAGCTATGCCTAGGCATTTGATGTTGTTGTTGTTATTTACACGGAGTCATTCTGTCACACAGACTGGACTGCAGTGGTGCAATGATAGATCACTGCAGCCTCAACCTCCTGGATCCAAGTGATCCTCCCACCTCAGCCTCCCGAGTAGCTCTGACCACAGGTATGTACCCTCATGGCTGGATAATTTTTAAAGAATTTTTTTGTAGAGATGGGGTCTTCCTATGTTGCCCAGGTGGTCTCAAACTCCTGAGCTCAAGCAATCCTCCCATCTCAGCCTCCCAAAATACTAAGATTACAGGCATGAGCCACTGGGCCCAGCCTGCTTAGTCATATTTACAGTGTATTAATTATACTTAACAAATTGTATTAATTCTACAGCTCTGGTGGTTATATCTCTATTTGACTCTCCATCTAATTCATCACCTTTTCTTGTACTAGCTGTGGCCCCAGGAAGATGGACTATATCACCTAGCTTCTTAGATGTCTGGTTTCTGGTTAGGTTTGGTCATAGTTACTCACCAGTAGGGATTCAAGAGTGGGGTTAGATAGTGGAAAAATGTTTATTTACTTCAGTTTCCTTCCAGGCTTTGAATGTATATAGTTCTTTACTTATGCCACCTAATGAGATATTTATGTTTTCTGGAACAGAATAAATATCTCATTAGGTGGCATAAGTAAAGACTACTAAAAAAATAGCCTAACATCAGTTCAGGTCAGGTTTTGCTGCCAAATCAATTTGTGACAAGTCTAGGAAAAAATATTGGTTTCTTAAGGTGTTAAAGTTTTTGGAATGATGGATAGGGGATTATGAATCTGTACTATTATTATTATAATTCTGCTCTAAAATCTTTGCAATTCTGATTCTCCTATCTATTGTTTCTTTTGACCCTAACTCAAAAATCCTTATTTCATTGTGATTTTGTTATTTTTAATTGAGAAATCATCTTTCTCTATTTTCTTTTACTTCTTATTTTTAAGTAATTTTATGTTTAGAGAAAAGTTGCACAAAATAGTACGGAAAGTTTATGTAAAATTTTTATGTATTTTCCCCTAGAGTTAACGTCTTGCATATCTATAGGGCAATTTCCTAATGCAGAATATTAACACTGCACCAATACTATTAAATAATCTATAAACCTTACTAAATTTTGCCAATTTTCTCACTAATGTCTTTCTTTTTTCTGATCTAGAATCGAATTCAGGACCCCAAACTGCATTCATTGTCATGTCATTTTATTCTCTCTCCATCGGTAGAGGTTCCTCAGTCTTTCTTTTTCATAATTTTGATGCTTTTGAAGAGTACTGATCTTTGAAGTATTGATCTTTTTGAAGAGGACTTTCTAGCATGTCCTTCAATCTGAATTTGTTGAATGCTTTGTTATGTTTATCTAGTGGTGATCTTCCATTTCCATCATTCCTTCTACATTAATTAATTAGAGTCCCATTGCAAATAAGAGCTAGGCTTACTTTCCTATTTATTTATTTATTTATTTATTTATTTATTTATTTATTTATAGCATTGTGTACTCATGGATATTTATTTTATTCCATAGCTTTTAAACCATTTCCATTATTTGTTTGGATGCACAAATTTCGCTCATTCTTTTTTTTTTGTTACTGTTCAAGTTAGCTCCTCTCTTTCAACAAACTCCCGATTTCTTTCTTTTTCTCTTTTTTAGCACTTCTTTACTTTCTGGCACTACAGGGTGTTGCAAGCTCATCTTCTGTATTCTCTGCCCCAGTCCCACAAAGAAACATTTTCTTCAAAGAGCCCTGGTTTCTTTTATTGGCAAGCAGTATTTAGAAACAAAGATCTGGGGAGAGATCTTGTTTCTTGCAACTTTATCTAAGGAAATTATCTGAGGTCCGGGTGGACTGCTTTAGAAAGTTTTTGTATTTGCTCCTGTTAGATGCCATGACTCTACCAGTCTTAAGCTACTTTGCTGTTACCTTTAAGTTTTTACTTCATTCAAGTAGTTCAGTTTTACTGTGTGCATCTAGGTGAGGGCTAGTTTATAGTTATTAATTCTTAGGGGCAAGAAGGTTCAATACAGGAAATTGTCCTTACTGCCTTCTAGCAGTAGAGTAGATTGCTTTTTTTCTGGTTCAGCTTGCCATCAGGATTTATTCCTTTAGTGCTCTCATCTCCAGGTAGACTCTTCAATTTGTCCAGATTCTAAAACTTTTCTCCCGTCCTCTGATCCTTATGAAACCATGAGAATTGAAGCCCAGATTCACTAGGTTTGGCAAATTCTCTTCAGGAGACAGGTTCAATGTTCAGCTTTTCACTGTGTTCCTGATTTCATTTCACTTTTCGGCCTCTGGATATTTCTTACATTCATTCCAGCTCATCAAAGGTATTTGTAAAAATGTTTTTTACATTTAATTCAGCACTTTTAATTGTCAGTGGAAAGATTATTCATGTGACCTCATCCTCCAAGTTATAGGAATTGAATTAAAAATTTAGGTTTAATTCATTTAAATTCATGCTATAGACTATTTTTCTGAGGGTGTAATCATAAGGTTCAATAACATTTTAAGGCTTCATATAAACATTATTATAGTTCTCTAATTTTTTATTTTAAAAATTGCTTTAAAAGCAATGCAATATTTTATTTCACCTTCAATGGACGAGCATAAGTATTAATGCACTTGCTAAGGGCCCTGGAATCCTCTAGGAATCCAGAGAAAGGAATAGTTTCTTAATCTCCCTGTATGAGTTGTTCTCCATAGTTAGTATGCTTATCTGGAATCTCTGACACAGGGACAGCAAAGGGGGTGGGTTAAACTGACGACAGATATTCAACAAAGATTATTGAAATGCAAAGTAAAAAGGAGGATACGTGTTTTTCAAAGATCATCACATAAAATCTCCCATCAAAACATACTGACAACTATGAGGCCTTCTGTGCTGTTGGGGATCGATGGAACCATGATGTATGATGCTATAATAATAGCAATCTGTTACCTGTGGACTTGCATAGTTACTTTGGCCTCATCAAGATACCTGTGATGTCAGTTGTTTTGGAATTTCATTCTCTCTCAATTATTTTTTATAGCCTAATTCCTCTTTCCACTTTTCATAGCTATATTGCTTTAAATTAGCTAAAACAGATTCATTTCTCTACTGTTGTTACTAATAGCTTTATTTGATTCTTTTCACAATTCTTACTTTCTTGTAATGCCCATAATTTTAAAACTATTTTAACTGACACAATTGCTGTTTCTCTTAATAAAACCTAGAACAAGTTTTCAGTGAGTCAGAGTAGGAGGAAAAAAAAAAAAAAAAAAAAAAAAATCCTGAAAGTTCCCTATAACAAGATATTTTAACTAACCCCGTGAGAGTCCTGCTGCTAAAATTGTACACCTACTGGTCACTGCTCATAGATAACTCATAAAGCTTTCAGGCAAGTATATTCCTAATATGCAACCTCAAAGAAAATTGGAAAAGATCGTCCTCCCATTGCTAGATTTTCACTGTACTCATAATTCTTGAGGATCCATGTATTAAATAGCAGAATGGCAAAACAATTTTAAATTAACTAATATTCTCAATAGTTTTGACTTTTAATTTTTTTATTAAAATGTACACAAATATTTAAAATTCAAGTAAAAGTTTAAAGCATAAGTTTACTTAGCTATGCTGTGACTATACTCACTTCTGTACTCTTAAAGACTTGATTTGTTTCTTCTCTACTTAATATGCTATTCAATTCAAACAGAATATTTGTCACTTAATAATAAGTAGTTTTAGCATTTAGGACTAAGGCTTAGAATTTTTTTAACTGCCAAGAGCATACATTAGAGAAAATAGCTCAATATCTGCTTTCTTTAAAAGAAAAAAAAATACTGTGTATACTCATTTAAAATGTTACTTATAACTTGTTACTAAAAATAATAATTATAATGTACTTACCATAACATTTATGAATATCTCTAGAGTTTTGTAATGTCATAGAAGCACCAAAAAGAATGATAAATAGGGTGGGTCACCCAACAGTAAAGAAAAGCAAGAGACAATAAAACATATTGACAAAAATGCTGGCAATATTGCAAGAAGTGAAAGAAATAACAGTAGGAAAGAATGATGGAAGTGCTCCATGATGGTGAAATATTTCTTTCTTATATTTCAGGAATGGGATGTAAAAAGATGAACAAACAAAAAGAAAAGACAATATTGTAAAACACCATATTGTGCTTATACCCAAAGAAGTAAAGTTAAAATTAAATTTATAATCAATTATTTTATTGCATAAAGTTAATCACAATTTGGAAGGCCATTGTTTCTAAGTTTTCTGTAAATTTTACTCTACTCACAATATGTAGGGTCCTGGTTTAGGCCTTGTGTAAGAGCTAAATGACATTATGCATTCCTTCTAAAAGCTCATGAATCTAGACATGTCCTAAAATGATAAGACAATATATGATTGCTAAATTTGAGTTAACAGTCAATATGTAGTATATGGATGAGTAGTTCAGAATGAGGAGAAATCTTAAGGGCTAAAATGGTGAGAAATTTTTGATGAAAGATGAGGAACATTGGGAGAGAAGTGGAGAGAAGTACAAGATTATAAAGGAGAAAAGGTGGGTTATTATTTCAGTAGGAAGAAAGATGTGGAAAGATGCAGAAAAGATGTGTGCAGAAGCAGCAAGATCAGTGTGTAGGTATCTGTGTAGAGGACTGGGAGAGACCAGATTAAAGTGACTTGCTCAAAGTAATAAATATTAACTCCGGAAACTGAAAACTTTTAATTCCAACTACATGAGTAACAGTGATCTCTAAGTTCAAGTTATGTGCTTCTAAGTAAGTCAAGGTTTGGTTTCTTCTTGGAGAAAGGGAGGAGATTTTCAGTTCTGAGAATTGAAAGAATAAATATGGAGATAGATTTTGAGTTCAAGTTAAAAAAATGAGAAAGTAAGTTCCTTAAAGTAAGTAAAATAGGGTGAGAGTGGGTGGGCATGTATTCATAGGTAACTATGACAGGTGAAGAAAAACAATACTGGAATTCAAATGAGCAAGAGATTATTTTGTTAAATGAGCCTTCTATGGGAATGCTGAATTTACCAAGAATAGTAGATAGGAGAAATCATAGTAGAGAGAAAACTTGTGAATTAGGTGCTAGAGTGTTCAAGACATGATAGTGGGTATTAAATCAAAATGTGAAATTTCTAGAAGTTTTCAATTCATGCAAATATATTTTTAATATTTAAGGCAAAGTTAAAGATACATAAAAATATTCATAGTGCTATATTTATGTTTTTATTCCTTTAAAGATCTGTAGCTACTGTGTTAATACTGGGAAAAGGTTATTATGTATAATTTTACTCATAAAATATATTTTAAAACATGTTTGAAAGTCAAATTTTAATCTGTAAATTTACTATTGATAAGCATCCTAAGGCTTACCTGTTTAATACAAATAGAATTATAGGCTGATGAAATTTAATAATTCTTCCTTTTCTTAATTTTCATTTATTTTATGAGGACCTGGAAAAAATACAAAAATAGATAGTGTCACTATCACTGCCATTAGTGCAGTTTCTGGTAGTTCTCCTGTTACTGCTATTCTAAATGTGGCTGCTGCTGGATCCATCTAAGTATCCTGTCTAATGTCCAAATACTGTGCTAAGTCATTTACATCTCAAAAGTCTTTTAAAAGAGTTACCATTATCATATTCATTGCCCTGATAAAGAAACTGAGGCTTAGGGAACTAAAATACTTTTTCCAAACTTATTGTTTGCATATTTAAATATTCTACATATTTTTCATCTGATTTATGTACAACTTCCTAAGAGAGGTGTGTTAAAATTTTCCACCGTCATAGTAAATTTTTGAATTTCTTCTCAATATTTTGACAAATTAAATTTTATTTTGTGACAATTTTGAAAGTTTATGGGAACTCTATCATTAATTCTATTGTTTACTTTTGTAAATATGCAATAATTCTTTTTATCTCATGATTATTTTTACCTTAAAATCTTTTGTATTTGATATTAATGGAGTTATATCAGTTAGCATTTGCCTTGTTTCGATCATTTTACTTTTAGCCTTTCTTTTATTATGTTACTTAGTTATGTTAAAAGACATTTAGCTGGACAGTTTTACATTTTCATATTAATCTGAGGATCTCCTTTAATTGCTGACTTTAATCCATTTATATTTATTGTGATTACTGATAAAGTTTGATTTATTTTTATTGTCATAGTGGTAGTTCTGTTTATTAGTGATATTGCACTAAAATTTTTTCTTCTAGTTTCTTCCATCATTGAATTTTTACAAAATCAAACGTAAAACAAGGACAAACACTTAAAATAAGATGACTATTTTCTGGAAATATTTGTAAAGCTATTTGGCCAAGAATATATAAAAGGAAGGCTGCTGTCGAAACTTTTTGCTCTCCTGGTAAAATGTCATAGCTTTTCCTTTTTCATTCTTCCTACTGGAATGTAGATGTTCTGTCTATAGCTGTAACAGCTATCTTGTAACCAAAAGAATGGCAGAATCATTTTAGCCATGGGACAGAAATTAACAGCTTCCTCTTGTCTTCCTATTATATGAGAAAAATAATCTATTTTAAGCCACTGTACTTGGGTTATAAATGGAGTCAAATACAAAAAATACATATTTTTTTCTCTCCTAATTTCTAGTAGATGGTTATCCCACCCACCTTTCTTCTTTTGATTTTGAAATCGTACATTCATTTTTGATCCTTCAATTGTTATTCTTCAATTTTTAGAAAACAATTGGCTTAACAATGGGCTAAAACTACTTGACATCTCTACCCTTCTAAATAAACAACATAAAAGAATGCTTTTGTCTGAGTCACCCTCATCATTCTTTCCTATCAGCCAAATATAAAGTCTGATATTTTAGATTCAATTTATTTATACTCTTCAATTAGTGACTGTTACTGTTATATTTATAATCAAAACATGTTTAGATTTCCCAATAGTTTTACAAGTAATCTTGTAAAACTTTTGTAATCTTCCTTCTTATTTTACTTCCTTCTTACTGAAATTTATCTAATAATCGTTCCTTCAGTTAGGTCTGCAAAACTTAATCTGTTTTGACCTTTGCTTGTTAATATATTTATTTAAGCTTTACATTTGAATAAGTTTATGTAGAATTCTAACTTGAGATATATATTCCTTCGGCTCTTTGAAGATGTTATTGCATTGTCTTCTGTTGTAGTTCTAAGAAATCTGCTCTCATCTGATTGTTCTTTTGTGTGTCTTTTTTCTGATTGCTTTTATTATATCTTCCTTGTCTTTGATTTTCTTTCTTCTGTTTCTGGTCCTGACAGTGGCAGCAGCAGCACTCCACTCACCTCAGCAGCTCATTTTTGGTTTCAGTAATGGAAGTTACTGCTGCCCAGCAACCTCAGCAGTCAGTCTCTAGCAGTACCAGTAGCAGGCAACACTTGTAGCATGGATGTGGCAGCAACAACAATGGGAATGTGGGCTCCCAGTTTTTTTAGTGTCTTCAGGAGTAGGAGCTGTTGGCTTCTTACAATATGGTTGTACTAGTGGTTCCAACAGCACAACAACAGTAACACTTAGGTAACACCTAAGTGTTATTTTTTGCTCCTTTAGCTCTTCTAACACATTGTAAATAATTCTCTATATTATATTCTTCTAATTGAAATGCTGGAGTATTTCTGTTTCCCACCTGGATGCTGTTTAATACAATATAAGTGAGAATATAGAAGATTATATTAATGTGAAATATTATACAACCTTATCCCAATGATATTAATATTGTCCATCCAATTTGTTTTAACTAGTGAAATGGGAGCAGAAGTAACATGTGTCATATTCAAGCAGAAGCTTTAAAAGATATTACATGGTTTCACCCTATTCTCATTTACCTCTGTGACAAGACCAGCAATGCCCCAGAGAAGAGCTGCCCAATAGTCTGGATTCTGGAGTGCAGACATGAACCTGAGGCACAGTCAAAATATAATGGACATGTAACATGAACAAGAAATATACCTTTACTCTTCTAAACTACTAATATTTTTGAATAATTTACTATTGCTGTATAATTTAGGATGACATATAATTTGGGTTTACTTTTACTTATTATGTTTGAGAATAATTTGACTCAATCTGAGAAATCATTTTTCAATTCTGAAAAATTCTGCCATTAACTTTGTGAATATTGCCTCTGGCAACTCACAAGCCTCGTTTTCTTGTTCTCAAATTAGAAATATGTTGACTTTCTTATTATATTCTTTTCAACTTGTAACCTTTCATATTTTCACATGGATAACTCTTTGTGTTACATTCTAAATAATTTTCTCCATCTGCCTTCCAGTTTATCTGTGTCTGATATCCTAATAGATTGTCCATTATTTAATGACTGTATTTTTGTCTGAAAATTTGATTGTATTTTGTGTTTTTCCCTCTTTATAACATTAATTGTTCATTTTGATTTATATTTGTTATTTTGTCTTTTTTCATTTAAAATGTACTTATTTCATAATCTTTAGATTGTTTCAATTATTACAGAGTTAAAATCTTTCTGTTTGTGGGATTCACTGACTCTCTCATAATGGGATTATTTCCTCATGTATTTTATAGTTTTTAGCAGTGAGACCATCTTCAATGGGGACTTTTTCCCTTCTAGGAATGTTCTGAACCCTAAACTAGTCTAATATTATTTATTTTTTTTCACATCTCCATCTTCCAGTGCTAGAGAAATTCATAGGACTAGGACTAGTTTCTCACTAATATTTTTTGGCTTGAGGAGTCAAGCACTGTGACATTAATGTAAATTTTAGACCCCATACATGTGTACTGCACAGGTTTGGGGTTTTGATTTTTCAAGAGGAGGTTTTATTCATCCATACCCTCAATCAGCAACAAAGTTTTACTGGTCAAAGTTTTTTTCAGGTTCTTTTTCATTGAAAGGATATCCCTCCAAGGACCCCACATTTTCTACAGATATGTCATTTCTACACCTACCATCTCACTTTACGTGAGGTTAAAGACTCAGTCCTTACCTGTTAGAGCTTTTCTCCATGTTTGATAGCTCGTAGGGGCCATATCTAATCTAATATCACAAAAAAGCTATTTAGCATCTGTTTGCAAAAATGTCATTCTATTAATTCTAGTTTATGTTTCTAGTATCAACTGTTCTAGCTCAATGTCTGTGTTAAGTTTTGTAGTATTTTGTGCACATTTCTCTGTGTTTGTAAGGAAAAGAGTTCTTAGGTTAGCTCAAAATATCTAATTGCTAGAAGTAGTAATACATATACATGCATATATGTGTATAGGTTATATATATGTATGTTTCATATATTTTTATATATGTTTCATACACATATAAAAATATATATGAAAGGTAGAGATCACCTATATGTTCCTGAGTTAGCAGAAATCATAATTTAAACCTGAAAAACAAAAGCAGACAAAAATTGCATGGAGAAACACAGAACCTTATTAAGCAAAGGAATAGGCAAGGTTATGGATTTGGGGAAAGAGTAGCCCTTTGGTTAAATTCAAAAGAAGCAGTGTTTTTATTGGACCAAAAGAAACTGGGCCCATTACTGACTAGGAATGTTCTCTGGAGCTTGCTGATTGGTGAGAGATTTAGCTCAAAGTTGTATGAGCCACCAATACATACCACCATTATAGTAATACAGTATTCTCCACTTGTCTATGTATTTACCTTTGTTTGTGAATGTTATACTTTCATATGCTTTGCTGCTGCCCTTTAGGTCCTTGCATTTCAACTTGAACAATTCCTACTAGCATCCTTTTTTTTTTTTTTTTTTTGGTAAAGCATGCTTAGCAATAAACTCATTCTGCTTTGATTTGCCTGGGAAAGTCTGTATCTTCATTTCTGAAGCATAGTTGTTATCAGGTATGGCATTGTTGGTTGGCAACTTTTTTCTTTTAGCACTTTGAATTTATCATTCCACTTTTTTTCTGGCCTGCAAGGTTTCTGCTAGAAAGTCTGCTGATAGTTTGATGGTGTTCCCTTGTATGTGGTAATTTGCTTTTCTTTTGCTGCTTTGAAAATTCTCTCTTTGTCTTTGACTTTGGAAAATTTTATTGTAATGTATCTTGGTGTAGATTTCTTCTCCTATTGGGCATCCTTTTGGCTTCATGAATTTGGATTTTGATTTCCCTTCCAAGATTTGGGAAATTTCAGCCATTTGGAGAAGGTACACATCTCTGAGACTTCCTCCACCAGCAAGGAGATAGAGGAGTAGAAAGTACACAAAGGTTTCAGGGGCTCCTAAAATCTGTAACCAGGCTGATTGGTGGAGGTTTATAAGCCAGTCTGGAAAGACTGGGAAAGGTGGCTCTTTCTTCAATTGCTCAATACCAATGCAAATTTACAAGAAATGTAAATAATTTGGAATATACAATACAACCAAAAGAACAAAATCACTCTCTAGTAACCAGTCCTAAAGAAATGGATATGTATGTACTGCTTGACAATTAAAAATTATTGTCTTGGAGCTCAGTGAGCTGTAAGAGAACACAGAAAGACAACTAAAAACAATTAGATAAATGATACATAAATAATATGGGACTATCAACAGAGCTAGAAACCATAAAAAAGACCAAACAGGAAATCTGGGGCTAAAGAATATAATAACTAAATTAAAAAATTTAATAGAGAGCTTCAACAGCAGGTCTGGGCAATCAGAAGAAAGATTCAGCAAACTTGAAGTGAGGTCTTTTAAAATTATGCAGTCAGAGGGAGAAAAAGAAAAAAGAATGAAAAAAGTGAAGAAACCTTAAGAGAGTTATGAAACGTTATTAAATGAACCAATATATGCATATGCATATCTCAGAAAGAGAAGAGAGAGAGAGAGAAGGGGGAGGAAAGCTTATTTAAAAATTTATTTAAATTTTACTGCAAAGTTATTTTGTTTCTTTAGTTGTGTCATATATTCCTGATTCTTCCTGAGTTTTGTAATTTTGCATGGTATACGAGCAATTGAAGATGCAGCCACCTTTCCCAATTTTTACAAACTGGCTTTGGTGAAGAAAGACCTTCACCAATCAACCTAGCTAAACAGTCTAGGAGTCTCTGACACCTCTGTGCACTCTATTTCTCTAACCTCTCTCCTGGGGAAGAATGGGTATGTACACCTTCTCTCATTCTCATAGGGCTGAGTTTGCTGCAGTTAGATGGCCACATCTTCTCCCTAGGGCAATGCCTCAAAAGTCTGTGATGTTGGATGCGTGCTTCACTCCTTCCCTTCCTCCGGGGGCAAAAGTCTGAGCACTGCACAGCTTTTCCCACTCTTGCAAAGCTGTCTGGCTGCAGGAAGATTTCTTCTCCTTTTCTTTGTTCTTAAATGACTCCAGTCTTCTGGAATGGAAGCCCTAATAACGGAACTATGTTGGTTCTGTTAGTATTTTGTGTGAGGTAAGACAAAAAACAGTCCCTATGGTAGTGGACTGAAAGGCCTAAGACGTTGGATACATACTCCACTATTTTCTCTGAGGAAGAAATTGAAGTTGGAGGCAATCTTTCTTGGTCTTGAGATGGGCTGCCATGCGGGAGGAGGTAATGTGAGTAAAGTGAATTTGTTCTTTTTACCTGGTTAAATGCAGCTTTCTCAGTTTGTGATGGTCTGGGGGTACTGCTTCATCTGAGTTGGATTCTCAACCTCTCGTAAATGTTTTCTGGTCTATACATTGTTGTTAAATCAGTGTTTCTCTCAGGAAACAAAGCCTGGGACTTTCTATTATACCATGTTGCTATCACCTCCTCTCACATTCTTCTTGGTGAAACATTTTATTTCCTAGTAAATGTAGTCTTTATCCAGTCAATTTTTGCTTGAGATCAATATTTTTTCAAGATAAAGATTGGTTCATGCACATAGGTCTACTTAGTTGCTTTACTTTTGTACAAATCACACATGAACTAAAAGCACAATGTTAAGCAGTGTTTCATCTCTCCCCAAATGTGAAACATGCAGTTTTATCATTTTGATCGTTTCCATTTAAATACTGGTTAAGTGTGATGTTGGTGTTATTGTAGAAAATTAAATATAAATTGTCTCCAAATTAATGTAATTTTGAGCAATCTTTTGAATATGAGAAGTTTTCATTAGCTGATTTAAATTAGTTGTTCTCAAATTTGAAAACTCATGGATCCTGAGAATATATTTGCATTTTCCTGAAGAATCTATACCTTCCAGTTCAACAAACAACTGTTTTAAATGTTGATTTTCATTAAAAGCTTCTTATTAAAATATTTACAAAATTTTATACAGCTGGACTTAGTTGAATTTTCTTATTTTTTGTAGTTTATGACAGCTATTGTTAGAGATAATGATTGTGGTAAACTTGTGGGAGTAGTTCTATTTCCTTTCTCTTTTCAGGAAAACTGCCAGTATCAGGAATCACTGGCTGTCTCAAAATTGCAGCTGTGGTTGTCTTCTCAGATTACTAGGAAATTAAACCAGTGTTTGTAGCAAACTTGAAAATTATTATTCAGCAAAGATTTGTACTAAGAAACACAATGAATAAAGACATTTAAAGGAAAAGATTGAGTAAAAATAAGAGAAAAATCTAGTTGTTAAATTAACCAATAGATCTTACACAAAAGGAAAGAAGGAAAAGAAAAATGCTGTATTTCAAGTTCCTCTTCCAACACTGGATTTTTTTCCTCTCTCTCCTCTTTATTTAAATTTAATCTCTTTGTAGATGATTATTTATTCTACTTTAAATGAGATATGCATAAGAAATTTCATACGTGTTTGCAAGTTACGGTAAATTTTGTAACATCAGTTCTGACAATCTCCTTAATAATGAATGTGTATGTGTTCTGATCCAGACCTAGATTTCATTGTGTGATACCTATTAAAAGTTTGGATGATATTTACTGTCTTTATTTCTATTCTCTTTATATATGGACAATCTACCACTCTAGAAAGCTCATTTCAGTTCTAATAGAGATTTTAAATGTGTTGTCATAATTCTATGATTCATGCTACAAAGTGCTCTAAAATAAATACAAAATGCAACTATCTTTAATACTCTTGAGATTAATCATTATTAAATTAAAGTAGCATTCATTTTATGCTGGTTTTAATAGCTAATTTAACTATTTAAAGAAGCTACTTTAAAAAATAAGACACTGCTTTCCACATTCCATGCTGGGTATTCTCAATCTTCATCCCCAACCACATGCTCCCAGATTTGGGGTTGGCTAAAATTTAATATTAATCTCCTTCCCACTTTCAATACTTCCAAGGCAACAGTTTTCCCATTATGTCAAAACTGACTTGTTTTTTCACAAACCAAATTTTTCTAGCTCTATTGATCACTTAAGACCATTGAAAAATCAGGGCAGATTTTGGAAAGTACATCAGAATACAGTTTATTACTGGTAAATTGTCAGCTATGATCAGCCTTCATGTTTCTTAAGGTGAAACAAGCAATTTGTTTTAGAGGTGGGCAATTCTTAAAAAGACCAGTAGTTGGAGTTAGTTTCACACACACAATAGTTATGTTTCCAATGTGTAAAATGCACCCAGTTTCTAAAATTCAGCAAATGATTTTCATTTGGTAGATGTTCAAAACATATTAATTATTCTGGGAGTGCCAAAATAATTTTTAAAAAAACTTTTCTGGGCAAACTTGACACCCAAAATTTGTCTGTATGCTGCTCTATTGAATAATAATTATATGAATTAATCCGTGGTATTCTTATATATAAATTATTTATAATATATAGTAATTTATATTTACATGTATATACACAGTTTATATTTACATATATATACAAAATCATTTTATATATTTTCTTGTCTAAATGTATTAGTATAATATAGAATAAGTATATAACAGAATTTGGGGAGTTTTCTAGAACTATGACTCAAACTCAAACATCCCAAATTCACTCCCTAATTTATATAAGGCTGTTTTTAAGCTTATGATTATGTAAGGCTGTTTTTGTTTTGTTTTGTTTTTTATATTTTTGAGATGGAGTCTCGCTCTGTCGTCCAGCCTGGAGTGTAGTAGCACGATCTCGGCTCACTGCAACCTCTGGTGAGGCTGTTTTTAAGCTTATGAATTAAAACCCTAATACACAAGGGATATTTAATCTTTGAGAGTTTTAATAAATCTGTAATTACTTTGATAAAAATGTAAAAATAATAGTAGCATCATAATGATTTGGCATTTTATGACGTTATTTAATTGAAAACTCTGTGAGTTGCATAGAAAAGAAATGCTGACCTTATCTAAGAAAGACTTCTTTAAATGTACTGTAAATGCAAAAAAAACTATAGAAAAATATTTCTCTTGGATTTAAAAGTATTAAATGTCTTACAAAAATGCTTGTCAGCAAATGAATTTTTTTATGGATGGAGAAATGAACTGAGAGGGTGTCTTCTGTTTTAACATTAAATGTGTAGATAAACAATCAAATAACTTATGGTGACAAGATTCCTTGTGGGTCATACCATGATTCCTTAACTTGCCTCAGTATGTGAATCATATTAATGAACAATGGTTTAGTATTAATTGTACAAAAATGGTAATATTTATTATGTTATCCTAGAGGACTGGATATCCAAATTTGATTTAGTTCGAAAACAACTGTGGTGCCATTGAAACTAAGCTAAGGGTGAGCCAAAGTGTTGAGCCAGCAGATGTCAGAGATTCGGGCTCCACCATCATAGACAGCACATTACTATATTAGAGTGGAAAATGAAACCCCACGATTAATGCTTGCCTGATGGTTGATTGATGAAACTGAAAAATTCAAAATACTGAAGTAAAATAAAAGAGTAGAGGAGAGGGAGACAAAAAAGAAACAGTGAGAGAAAGTGAGAGTGTGTGTGAGAGAGATTCAGAAAGATGACAAAACTGATTTTCCTATATTAAAATTTGTGTCAGACTTTAGATATTATGAAAAGTGAGAGAAAACTATTCAGTTGACCTACATAAAATTACTGCTAATTTACTAGTTTTGACCTTCAAATATGGCATTTTCATGTGCTTCCATATAATATAAAACCCCTAACTCAAGGTCTAACTTTCAATGAGGATTTTACATAAGACAATTCCTAACCTTTTCTCATATAATGCAGTATACAATAAGTTTTTCCCCTCTTGTGGTAGCATTCTACCTGTAGAGATTTTGTGTGATACGATTTGGCTGTGTCCCCACCCAAATCTCATCTTGGGTTGTATCTCCCATAATTCCTCCATGTTGTGGGAGGGAGCTAGTGGGAGATAATTGAATCATGGGGGCAGTTTCTCCCATACTGTTCTTTTGGTAGTGAATAAGTCTCATGAGATCTGATGGTTTTATAAGGGAAAACCCCTTTCACTTGGTTCTCATTCTGTCTCACCTGCTGCCATGTCAGAAATGCCTTTCATCTTCCACCATGATTGTAAGGTCTCCCTAGTCACATTGAACTGTGAGTCCATTAAACCTTGCCTTCTTTATAAATCACCCAGTCTTGGGTATGTCTTTATCAGCAGTGTAAAAACAGGCTAATACAGTAAATTGGTACCAGTAGGGTAGGGTGCTGCTGAAAAGATACCCGCAAACATGGATATGACTTTGGAACTGGGTAACAGGCAAAGGTTGGAACTGTGTGGAGGGCTCAGAGGAAGACAAATTGTGGGAAAGTTGAGAACTCCTTAGAGACTTGTTGAATGCCTTTGACAAAAACACTTATAATGATATGGACAATGAAATCCAGGCTGAGGTGGTCTCAGATAGAGATGAGGAACTTGTTGGGAACTGGTGTAAGACTCTTACTGTTTTAGCAAAGAGACTGGTGGCATTTTGCCCCCGCCCTAGAGATTTGTGGAACTGTGAACTTGAGGGAGATGATTTAGGGTATATGGCAGAAGAAATTTCTAAGCAGCAAAGTATTCAAGAGGTGGCTTAGGTGCTATCATTCAGTTTTAAAAGGAAAACAGAGCATGAAAGTTCAGAAAATTTGCAGGCTGATGATACAATAAAAAAGAAAAACCCATTTTCTGAGGAGAAATTCAAGATGGTTGCAGAAATTTGCATAGTTAACAAGGAGCCAAATTTTATTCACCACGACAATAAGGAAAATGTCTCCAGGGCATGTCACAGACCTTTGCATCAGCCTATCCCATCACAGTCCCAGAGGCCTAGGAGGACAAAATGGTTTCATGGGCCAGGCCCAAGGGCCCCTCTGCTCTGTGCTGCCTAGGGACTTGGTACCCTGTGTCCCAGTCACTCCAGCCATGGCTAAAAAGGGCTAAGGAACAGTTTGGGCCATTGCTTCAGAGGGTGCAAGCTCCAAGCCTTGGCAGCTTTCAGATGGTGTTGAGCCTGCAGATGCACAGAAGTCAAGAATTGAGGTAGGGGAACCTCCACCTAGATTTCAGAGAATGTATGGAAATGCATGGATGTCCAGATAGAAGTTTTCTACAGAGGTGGAGCCCTCATGGAGAACCTCTGCTAGGGCAGTACAGAAGGGAAATGTGGAATTAAAGCCCCCACACAAAGACCCCACTGAGATGCTGCCTAATGGAGCTGTGAGAAGAGGACCACCATCCTCCAGTCCCCATAATGGTAGATCCACCGATAGCTTGCATCATGTGCCTGGAAAAGCCGCCGACACCTAATGCCATCCTGTGAAAGCAGCCAGGAGAGAGGCTGTATCCTGCAAAGCCACAGGAGTGGAGCTGCCCAAAACCATGTGAACCCACCTCTTGTCTCAGCATGACCTGGATGGGAGACATGGAGTCAGTCAAAGGAGATTATTTTGGAGCTTCAAGATTTGACTGCCCCACTGGATTTTGGACTTGCATGGGGCCTGTAGTCCTGTTGTTTTGACCCATTTCTCCCATTTGGAATGGGTGTATTTACCCAATACCTGTACTCCATTTGAGACCTCCCCGGCCCTGTGGAACTATGAGTCCATTAAACCTCTTTTCTTTATAAGTCACCCAGTCTTAGGTATGTCTTTATCAGCAGCATGAAAACAGACTAATACACTGGGGCTCTAAAGTGCTACTGTAAAAGGAGTAGGAAATAGCTTTCCACAGACAACAACAGAAAAGTGAAAGAAGACTTGCATTCAACAAGTGTTTATTGAACCTTTGCAAATGGCAGAGCAAAACAGAGCAAACAACCTCAAAGTTTCTCTAAAACTTCAGGTTTATTGTTAAACATTATATGACTACTGCAGTCCAATCTATCATATGTCCCCCATTTTTTTCTGTTGTTTTTCTGCTTCAACGTCTTAGAGAAAAATGACTTCCCAATAATTCATCATCCTACGTGTCCACCAATGGATGAATGGATAAAGAAAATGTGTGTGTGTGTGTGTGTGTGTGTGTGCATGCATTCCTTTTTATGGACATTATATATATAATGGAAATCTATTAGGCCATAGAAAGGAATAAAGTAATGTTTTTTTGCATCAACATGTATGTAACTGGAGATCATTCTCTTAAGTGAAATAAGCCAGGCACAAAAGACAAATATCACATGATCTCACTTATATGTGGGAGCTAAAAATTCTGGTCACATGGAAGTAGAGAGTGGAAAGATAGAGAACAGAGACTGGGAAGGGTGAATCAGAGGAGCGGATGGACAAAGAGAAGTTAATTAAAGAGTAAGAATTTACAGATAAATAAAAGTAAAAATGTCAATGTTTGATAGAGTGACTGTAGTTAAACAAATATGTATTGTACTCAAGTGAACACCCAAAATACACTGACTAGATCACTATAGATTATATACATATAACAAAATTTCATGTGTATCCCATAAATTTGTACTGATAAAAAAATTAAAGATTACATACCAAGTGACAATGAAAAAAATAGAAGTCACTCTTTCTTTCAAACAGTTAAAAAATGTTTTCCATGGAAGGACATAAGTATATCTTTATGATTTCTAGCAGTTCTAGATTACCAGTTGTGTATCTGCATGGCCAAATTCTCAATCAACTCCAGAAACTATGAGAGATGAAACTTAATTTGAACTTTAAAAAAATGGACATATTTGAGTACAAAAGATAGAGAAGGCATTCCAAATAAGGAAGAAAATCATTCGGAACCTGTGTATCACATAGGAAAAAGCTAATCAAAAAGATGAAGAAGAATCAATTAAGGTAGTATGATGATAAAAATACTAGTTAACACATAAACATTAATAGCTTTGTTTTCTTTATAATTATTCAGGACTTCCCTTGATTCCAAGATTATACTTTTGTGTGCATACCTATATTTTATATGTAAGCTTCTACTAAAATGGGTCTTGAAAAGACATGCTTGTTCTTATATGGATTGTACAGGAAATGGAATAGTTGCCATCTCTACTTTGATGGGTGTAGCTCAAGTTTCAGTGTTATTAAAGGTGAAATGATGATAAAAATATAAGAAATTTGAAATATAGCATTCTTCTCAAAAGCATGGTTTTCAAACAAACATGGTTTTCATGTTTGTTTATTTTAGAATATTTTCTTGATCTGTAGCATATTACTAAGTAGGATCCCTCTGATTATCAATCATTTTAGATTTGCTTAAGTATAATAGTGATTTTAGTATATTCTTTAAAATCCTAGTGTATATTTATTTTCCCTTAATCAAATTAGAATACCATTTATTTTCAGCCCCTTGAATCCTCCAGACATCTTTTATTTGTCTATTATTTAGTTGGGATTTTATAAGTTTTTATATGCCATTTGCATTGTGTGGAATAACCATAGAATTCCTTGTCAGACCTAGCATGTAGGACATGGAGGAAAGGAAAATAAAAGAGAGAAAGAAATTGCATGAAGAAAGCAGGAGAAGCTAAAGGAAAAGTAAGAGCAAAAGGAGTGGAAAAGAGATTTAATAATGAGATAAGTCGTGGCAGTGGGCTTCGAAATCAACTCTCTATCCCCACTGAGGTCAATGGGTCCTTCTAAGGGAGGACTAGGGTGGAATTTAGGCAATAAAATATATGTGTGACTATAATCTAATAATCTTTACCTGCTCCCTCAATCCCTATGTGCACTTAGCTCCCTCTGTTGGACTGGTGTTGTTTACACACAAGTGATTTGTTCTTTCAAGAGACAGCCAAACAAAATTTCCTTCTGATATTTTACATTCAAAAGACAGAGGAAAATGATCTCTTCTTGGCATTTTTACATTTGTGTAAATGTTTTTAAGTGGTGATAATAACTAAGACGAATTGTTTGCACAACTCAAGAGTTTTCCTCCAGGTCTTCATTGTAGTAGAGAAATTTAAGTATTTTGTATCTTTTACCACACCGACTTTCTCACATCAAGTATTCAAAATTGCAACCACATTAAGGGAGAAGTTTGGAAATGTTCCTATTAGAAGGCAATCATAATAGTTTTCAGTAACCACTAGACTTCTTGGGATTATGATTTTAATATAGTAACAAAGCTCTCCTTCCCAAATGGGTGAAAGATACACATTCTTCTAATAGTTTAAGTCATGTTTGGAGATAAAAGATAAAGACTAGGAACTCCAGAGCTCTGGAATATTTTAGAGTAGCCATAATTAATGATATAGAATATGTTAGTCTATTAATGCTTCATAATATGCAATATGTGAGGCTGGAGGTTATATGCCTTGCTTATTATTTTATGGAATCTCTCTCAATAAATTTTTCTTTAATTTACTGATTTTATTTACTGACTTCTAATTTTTCCAATCATCCATTCACTCATTCAGTTAGCTTCTCAACAAACACTTAAGAAGAACTAATCACGTCACAAGTTCTGTGCACAGTGCAGGTTATACAACCGTTAATTAAAGTAGACATTTTTCCAATCTCATAAGACTTACAGCTTTTACTTACTTTATTTCTCTCACACAATACACTTAATTTTCTAGACTGTAGCATGGGTTAGAGACATTCTGGGGATTAGAACTAACCTAGTCATAAGATTTCTAGGTTCTCCCCAAGTTTTAATGCACATTGGACTTTCATGTATTATTTAGAATGGAATAAATTGATTGATGATCCCTATGATTTCTCTCAAGATTCCAGTGTTTATCTTTTTGAGAATGACAATGACCTACTATATATTGACTTTTTGAAGACCCTCACAACAAGACTGCCTTGTTTCAAATTTATACCCCTGGGAATTTCCAAGAATCACGGTGTGTGTCTACATGTATGTGTGTCTATGTGTAGGAAGAAGGCAGGTGGTAAGAAAATAAGAGAGATAGGCAGAACTGATTAGGAGCAATGCATATAACTTTAGATACAATTTTGATCCTGCTATTCTCCTTACTTATTCTGCAACATACTATAGGATATTAAAAATGGAAGATCTGTGTGACATTCAATACCTTTATGTAACTCAGGTATCATATGACTAAAAAAAAAGACCTCTCAAACTACATTTAGTAAATGGGATTTATTGTAAAAAAAAATCAGGAAACATCATGCAATTCAAATGGAAAAAAATGGGGCTAAGCCTATACAGTTTCTGTAACGAGAGATTGTCATGTTGTTCAGGAACTGAGGACGCTCATATCTTGATCACTCTTCTTCTGAGGTCACGTGAGTTTTGATTTTTATGGGTCCATAACCTTCTATGCCTGCCACCCACTAGTAACTTAATGTAATTTCTGTGTACTACTTCCATAAAGCAGTGGAAAGAATATAGTTATGTCAGCTTATGTCATGTATGCCCTACAGATTAATTCAGATAATTGGGCATTGATATAACCAGAGGTATTTCAATATCCATTTAGTGAAAGTTTGTATCAGATTCTCCAACAAAGGATGTGTAAAGGACATCAGTGCCAGATTTAAATATTTATCTTCCAACATGCAAACAACTCTTTTAAATCAAGAGACAATACAGTCTAATTCACCACTGAAAGATAAATTGAAAATCAAGACTTTCTTACAAAGATATTTGTTGTAAATTCATTTGAGTAGACGCCAGAAAAGATTCTAATTTAGTGGAATTAACCTGCCTGCTTGTTTTCTTTTCCACAGAGCTCTGAGGTTTCTAAAATATGGGAGTTGTTGACAATAGTGTTATTACATATAATATAGATGGCCCATCCAATTTCCTATTAATTAAATTCTGCTATCATTTCCATTCCTAGCTAAATGAAATTGTAACAATAGAAGGTTATGCTATGACAAAGATAGTGTAAAAGTTTAGAAATATATTTTGAGTACTCTTGACACCATTTGTATGTACAAAAGGAGTTGCTAAAAGATTTGGACCACTTTATAGTCTATATTAGGTTTCAGAACTTGCATGCAGACAAATATTCAGTTTCAGAGAGAGAATTTAGAGCCAACAATAACTTTGAAATTTACTAAAAGCAGGTCACCTTCTTAATGGTGAAATGTTTGTGCTAAAAGTAGGAATAGTTCTCTTGACTAAATTTGTTAGGGATCAAAAGAGTACAAAAATGGTCATTGAAAAGGATAATTTATAGCACTCAAAGTATTTGTGAATCCAAATATTGTCATTTTTTTCTAAACAAGCAAGGATACTGATCAGTTAACAGCATTCATATAAATGAACTGTTAAGGTTGAAATGAACAGGAGCTATCTTGTGTTATTTACAATCAAGTTCTGTCTTGGAGACAGTGGTAAATTATTAATAATGCCCATTAATCAATAAGCATATTAAAATAATTACATTCGCTACATTTTTATTTACTGAATATTTCTAAATTTATTTTAAATTTGTTACTCAACTTAATCTCTAACATTCCTCATTGACTATTTAGTCAATTGTTCTAATGTTCCACTTTCCAAAACAGCATGCAAATGGAAGAAAGAATGAACTAATAGTCATTGTGCATTGTTAAAATAAACAAGGTGATTTGCATAAGTCAGCATACTTAATACTTACACTACAGTATAGATATTATATTATTTACAGAAGAAAAACTTGAACATCAGAGGAATTCAAGAAATTGTCCAAAATCAAGTAAGATAGCCATAAATATCAGAACTGGTTGCTGATCAGTCTGTATATCTATAAAGTACATACTTTAAAAAAAACACACTTTCTATATGCTATGTCAATTCTTTCCTATTTTTTGTAATATCAATTTAAATCTGCTTAGCCTAGCATTCATGATGATCCATTATCTGGTGTCTCCTTACTTAATCAACCTTCTTTTCACTGCTGTCCAACACAAAGCCTGTTTTTTCAGTCATCAATCTACTTCCACCTCCAGACCTTTATTTAATCCACTCTGGAGTCAGAAGGCCCAACCCTCTTTCATATAAATCCAAACCTAAATTCTCCATGACAACCTCTCCCTTTATTATAAATAAAATTCCCTGCTCCTTTTTGTTTTTTACCTTATTTTCTGACACTGTTTTCTATGTCCTCTTTTATTGTAGTCTAACTATCACCTCTGCAGGCTGATCTGCCTGCTCTCCTTTCTTCTATAGCATCTTCTATAGCATCGATAGGGTGCCTCTATGTTTCACCACCTGCTTTGAAATGGACTCCTTCTCTTCTAGATCTCATATATACTACATAATTAGTTACCATATGGCCACAATATGTGTGCAATGCAGGGTGCAGAAGAGTGAGTAGAACTGACTTAGCACCTACTCTTATGAATGTTTTAATTCTTGGAGAAAATGAAATATGCAGGTTGTTTATATACATGAAGTAGAGAAAACATCTGTCATGAAGGCAGACTTTTATCTAAATGTGAAAATATAAGGAGAACTTTTTTGTTTTCCTTGTTACACACACATATACATACACACACACACACACACACACACATTGTGGTACTTTATATGATAATAGATTATAGAAAGGAAAGAGGAAGGAGATGAAAAGTCTTATACCTGGCAGAGTACATATTTTTCAAGAAGTTTCTTTCTTTTCACCATTTCTGGTGGTGTTATATATTATCTTGCTGTATGTGTCTCACATTAACTTAAGGTTCTGAAAATGAATATTTAATTCAACTACATCAAGTTTAGGGAAAATCTTGCCTGGCAACTTGAGGAAATTAAAGATTTTTAACCCTCATGTTCATAATAGGGATCCTACAAAAAGTCAGGGCCTGGGATCTCATGATTTTACTGCTAAATTTAAGAATCATCAAATACTCTGTGGTTTCAGACTTCCCCAGTGAGTTACTACTTACATGGGGCAGTGTAACTCATGTTTTCCTATATTTAGCTGCATTCCAAAGAATTTCATAAGCATTTCCCTGAGCTCATTTTCCCATCCTCAGAGTGATGGCATGAAGCAAGAGGGGATTTTTGATGAATATGCTAATATTTTGCATCTTAGAATGTAGATTGGGGTATTTTCATAGACGGGTAAAAAAGGATTAAGAATAGAGGGAATGAGAGTGATTTCTTCTGGGAATCCTCACTATTGCTGGTCATGTTGTTGCAGTGAATTAGTGATCTGTGCACTGGGAGACACAGAAGTTTCTGTACTTGCATGCTTCTCTCTGTCCACCTTTTACTTCATCTGAACCTATATGCATCAATATTGTATCATATTTTACCTTCCCATTCACAAAGGGCTGGTTTTCCTATCTGCCTGCAAGAATTGGACTATGAATGAAGATAAAAGTCACTAAAAGAAAGAAGGAGAAAAGAGCCAATTACTATTTTTTTATAATCAATATATTTTTCCTCACAATTAGGTCTGATGATATTAGTTAGCTACTTGATCCAAAAATTCTTAAACTCAGGGTTCAACAGCCTTTTAAAAAGAGCTAGTTTTCTTTGCTTCCGATCTCCAGTATTCTGAGGATGTGCATGAACATGTGTCATCTTCAGGAGCAATGTGTGGGATAGAGGCAGTGGAGCTCACCAGTCTCAGACAAACAAAGGTGCTTACCTACTAAAAACTTAGCCACAGCATCTCTGTCTTCCATGAGGAGCCATTTTCCTAGTTATGTACATCTAGTCTTTCTTTCCTTAGGTTTTAACTACTGTACATCTGTGGGTAAGTCAAAATTGACCCCTACTTCTACACAGGAAATGATCTCATCTAAATCAGGCCCAAAACAGAACTAATCAACTCCAATTGGAAATTTGGTTCTAAATCCAATATTTTATATTCTACCATTGATGGATTCCTATATCACTTAGGTATAGGAGATTTGTGTGTATTCTGTCATTTAGCTTTTCCAGTAGATTGCTTTATAGAACCGAAGGCACTTCTTTAAGTATTTGTCTGATTTCTATTTTTCCCAAATAATCATCTTTTATCAGAATTTAAAAGTCTGTGGAGTGAGGCTGTATCTTATACTTCTTTAAACTGCTCTTCCCTAAATTAATACACTTTAAATTTGGTTTTGCTTGTTTAGTTTTGTTTTTACATCAAAGGAAGTCCATGCATTTTTATTGAATGAATGGAAAATTAATTGAACTAATTCTGAGTTGGAATGTTCAAGTAATAAACAACATAAGATGCCTTTTATTTTTGCAAAAAAATCTCTGGTTATAATCTGATAACAATAAATTTTATCTTATATGACTCATATTTCATGCATATCTAATGAACCTAGGCACATAATAAGCATTTTGGACAACACAAGATTATATTAGATTCAGTCCTTGTCTTCCATGAGCTTTCAATCTAGTTGTGAGTTCCTGGAAAATACTTAATTTTGACACTAGAGAAATCTTATGCTACAAATTTCTGCCAGTACCAATTAAAGATATTTTCCCTCAAGTTTCCTGAAGCCAAAGTATACAAGGTTTGCAAATTACTTGACTACAGAAATGAGATTGAGAGTAAACATTGCAAAGAAATCTCAAAATTACCAACCAAAGCATTTTTAAAAATCAAACATCTCTCCCTAGTGGCCCGAGGAGATATATCAGAAGTCAAAGGATAGAAAGCAGCATTCTTTACCTGACTCCATATATTTACTTGTCAAAACTGCTTAACCTTAGCTTTCCTGACAGCAAATGTGCTTGGACTGAAAAGGAAGAAATTATGTCAAAGCTCTTCCCAAAGGCCAGGAAGTATTTGCTTTCCAAATGCAGGAGTCTTAGTGTATCTGTGGCTAAAAGTGATGCTGAAGATATGCAGATTTGTAATTTCTAAATTTACAAAATACGACTTTGTTTCCAGTGCTAACAAGCAAGAAATTACTGACAGTATCAGATGCCTGGAACTTATTGGATCAATGAGATGAGACTTCTGGCTTTTCTGTTAGGCAAAGATCTGTTAAAGTTGAGCCATGGAAGCCCACCAAATCCATGACACATTAGCATTGCCACTACAGCTTCATCCCTGCTATAGAAAACATGTAAAGTAGTTTTCATACAGTTCCTAACTTGTGGTAAGGAATTAAGCACAAAATATCTTAGGAAGTGTTGCATTTTGATTTGCTGAACATTAAGAATGCACTTTCTTGTCTTCCTTCCATAGATTTGTATCATGATTCTATTTTAAAAATTCATAACTTTGTCTCTACTCATGTGTTCCCAGAAATGGTTAGATGTGTACAATATGTTCACAGTCCTTTCTTTAATCTGGGGACTACAATGAACTAAAGGCAGAAGAAAGTAGTGTGAACATCGAACCAAGCAATAACTGGCCATCTGAACAAGCCTTGCTGTTGGGGCCTACTGAAGATAAATACTCATCTCTCCAGCGCCTTCATTTCTGTAATGTCTCCCTGTCCAATTTAATAAATGCTTTCTTGCTGGTTTCTTGGCATCTCTTTGAATAAGGAATGTAAACTGAAAAGGCCTAGGAGACTAAAACTGGCACAAAACTCTATGATGAATAATATCAGGAGACACAGAGGCTAGCTCAGTAGTCCCATATGCAGTGCCACAGTCTTTACTAGAGGACAAATGGATTTGCTGCCTGGGACAAGACTGTTGCATAATTTCCAGATACATGAAAAAATAAGAGAGAAATCGATATAAAACCAGGTCCAATTTTATGCAAATAGAAGTATAAACCAGATATTTATAGAAATTATATTAAAGACAACAATTTAAAGCCTTAATAAACAGAACCATCAGTATATATTTAATCTTTAGATATTGTAAAAGGAAAACATAATATGAATTTCTCTAAGAACACTTTGAAATTTCAGAAGAAACTGCCAGCAAAATTAGACTGAAACTATTATTTAGTTATCTCTGTATTTATACTATGTCATAAACTATTACTGTTTAAATATTTCAAAAAGCCCCTGGAAAATCATGTTCATTTTTCCAAGTAGAATACCAGTAAAATAAGAAAGCTTTCACTTGGTGCTATGGAGTCTGACTAGACCTTAGTTCAAATTTTATTCCCCAAAGAAGCCTTAAATTATATTTTTTTAAGTTTCTATTTTTCTTTTCACAAGTTGAAGAATTTTCCCAGGCTATTATGTTCAAGTCTTTGATTGTAATATGGAAGCCATGCTCCCAGATAATTGAAGTAAATATTAATTCAGATCCACCCAGTAAGTGTGCAGTTTTGTGACTCACCATCTTTTAGGCCTCTAAAAAGGCAATTATAAAGTGTGTTGTGACAGATAAAAGTAAGAAATCAGAGACAGCACTCATATTGGAATAGTTTGCCTTTGAGGCTCACTGGAAAAGAGTAGTGTTGAATTTTTTGGCAATATTAATAGAGTAGGGTATGTTATTTACATTTGGGGGATTAAACTAAGGACATTCACTACTAGTTGTTCAGATTTTCTCCATGCAAACTTTTGGTCTGAATAGAGGCAACTCATCACACCTACTTGTAAGAAAGGTCCAGTAACCATGAGCCCAGTAAAAACTTATTTCCAGTGCTAACAAGCAAGAAATTGCTGACAGTATCAGATGCCTGGAACTTATTGGATCAATGAGATGGGACTTTCAGCTTTTCTGTTAGGCAAAGACCTGTTAAAGTTGAGCAATGGAAGCCCACCAAATCCATGACACATTAACATTGCCACTACAGCTTCATCTCTGCTATAGAAAACATGTAAAGTATTTTTCATACAGTTCCTAACTTGTGGTAAGGAATTAAGTCCAAAATGTCTTAGGAAGTCTCGCATTTTGATTTACTAAGCATTAAGAGTGCACTTTCTTGTTTTCCTTCCATAGATTTGTATCATGATTTAATTTTAAAAATTCATAACTTTGTCTCTACTCACAAGTTCCCAGAAATGGTTAGATGTGTACAATATGTTCACAGTCCTTTCTTTAATCTGGGGACTGTGGCGAACTAAAGGCAGTAAACAAACAAACAAACAAAAAAATAGGAAATATAGGCTATAAAGCCAAGATGGCTGTTGCATTGGGATACAAACAACAGTATGTGCCACAATGAGAAAAGGCTAGAACTAAGTACAATTTAATGGAGAGCATGCTTATTTATAATGCTTATTATTATTCTTGAAAAATAAACTTTTCCAAATGTTGCTGGCATATTGAAATTATGTCAACCTTTTACTCCCTAGGAGAAAGGTATTCTTGTTTAAAATTTCCTGAGTTTTTATGCATTTTTAACAATCCTGCATAATGTATTAACATCTTATCTCAGACATTACAATGAATAGTTCTCTATGTAATAAAATTTTAACTAGCAAACTCATTTGCCTGCTCAAAATATTTGCCCTTGTAGCTAATGATAATATTTTATTGTTTCAATTGGACTCTAAACTTAGTCTATTGTTATTTTGCTTATTGTTTGTAAAATAAAAGTTATACACACTATGTGAGGATTGTGTATTAGTGCATGAACATTTAGAGGGGACTCCAGCTTTGGTGAAGGCAAGAACACATGAACACTTATGAAGAGACTCTTTCGGCCAAACTGGATGTGATAATTTCTTAAAATGTTGCTTCCTGGAGGCAAAGAAACTAAAATTGGACTGTGGCTTATATTTATTAATTTTAATCCTAAACATAATTAAGTTGTAAATAAGAAGGTGTTTGATATAAATACTCATTTATGTATACCATATGAGCTGTATCAGAAATACATTGGTGAATAAAAGTTATGGCTCCAGCCTTCAAAAACCTTGTAAGTTAGCTTCAGTTTTTTCTATAAAATAGGCATCAAAAAATCCATAGTTATTCTGACTACATATTTACATTTTAATAGCCATGGTTGTGGACAACACCAACAAGGAAAGGTAAGAGAAGTGTACCCTTTTACAATATATCAGAAAAAAGAAGTTTTGGATCTAGTACAACATAATGCATATAGAGAGTGGGCATCACCTTCATTAGGAATGTAACTGACTATAAAATGAGCACAAAATAGGAACTATGTTCAGAGCACACCTGGTACCTGGTAGGAGACAGGTACTGATCTGGTTAATTTCAAGTAATTATTTCCCACAAACTCACTTTGCTTTAGTGTAATGTATTACTTACATATTAGTGTGAAACAAATCACCCCAAAACTTAGTAGATTGAAAAAACAAACATCTATTATCTCACAGTTCCAATGATTCAAGAATCAGGATATATCTAAACTGAGTATCTCTGGCTTAGTCTCTCTCACAGCAGCAATTAAAGTGTTGGCTGGTACTGTAGTCATGTTGAGGCTCCTCTGAGAAATAATCTGCTTTCAGACTCACTCATATGGCTGCTGACTGGCCTCCAGTCCTTCTGACTCTTGACTGAGACATCAGCTCCTAAGCATGTGGCCCTTTGCATAGCACAGCTCCCAATATGGCAAATGGCTTTCCTCAGAGTGAGTAGGTTAAAGAGAAAGGAGTACCACACATGGGAGATACCTTCTCTTTGTTCCCTTCTTTTGGAAGTCACATTATATCCTTTTACCATTTTCCATTCATTTGAAGGGCATTAAACCAACACACAAGAAAGGATTACACAAGGGCCCAAAGGGACAAATCTCAGTAGATAAAGAATCTTTGAGGGCCACCTGAGAGACTGCCTACCATACCCTGTGAAGCAATGTGACATGGATAAATACACATGGACTCTTTACTGGTCCTTCATACTTAAGTTGGGACCTGAGCCCTGAAATTTTCTACCTATCTGAACGTGGGCATGTCTCCATTATCTGTTGTAAAGGTAAATAAATGAATGTTAGTACACTCTACTGTCCCTCAGTTCACATATATAGAATGGGCACAATAATCTGTAACCCTAAGGACTGCAGTTAGGATTCAATAGTACAATTGTGCTTAACAAGTAGGAGGCAGCAAATATCCCACTGTCCCTAATAGAAGTAACAAATTTGTGTATAAATTTATGGAAAACAACTGTCCATTGTGACCTGCCCTATGAACTTCCTAGGTTCAGCATTAGTGCCTTCTTGTAGAATAACCAACATATTTAACATATTTATGTCTTCAGAACTCAGTAAAAGTGGTGGTTATTTTGGACTACCTTCTGTCAGAAGTAGAATATTGTGACCCAACTGAAAGGAGATATTTTTTCTAAGTTTTTTTTTTTTTTTGGTCTCTCTCTCTTCCTGGTACTTGAGTTCAGCCAAGATACAGCAATTTCTCATTATTCCCAGTTAATAGTTAGACCTTGAAATGATCTACTTTGTACTTGGCACTGACAATTCAACTGCAGTGTTTTGATAATTTGTAGGTGTTATGTTTTAGAAGGGGGTATGCACAACTGTGAACATGTTCAGAAAGAATAATCAGATTGATGACTGGATTCTAAAACCTGCAACATGTCATTTGAAAAGATAAACTCCCAGAAAGAGAATGTTTAACTCAGAGGTAGAGTGGAGAGAGAAGGCTTCAAATCTTAGTTCTGTCTCCCACTAGGTGACTGATATGGTTTGGCTCTGTGTCCTTACAAAATCTCACCTTGAATTGTAATAATCTCCATATGTTAAGGGCAGGACCAGGTGGAGGTAATTGAATCATGGAGGTAGTTTCCTCCATGCTGTTCTCGTGATGGTGAGTGAGTTCTCACAAGATCTGGTAGTTTATAAGTATCTGAAATTTCCCCTGTTGGCACTCATTTTCTCTCCTGCTGCCTTGTGAAGATGTGCATTCCACTATGATTGTAAGTTTCCTGAGGCCTCCCCAGCCATATGGAACTGTGAATTAATTAAACCTCTTTCCTTTATAAATTACATAGTGTTGGACAGTTCTTTATAGCAGTGTGAGAATGCACTGAAACAGTGACCTTAAAAAATTTGCATATAATCTCTGAGATTTAGAATATGAATCTGTAAACTTACAATAATTATTATGTGTTATAGATCAATCATGTGCCACACAAGTTACTTTGTATGGCACATGATTATCTTGAACAAGTTACTTTGCATATAGTATCAATAATCCTAAGGATTGTTATTTTTATTTTTGCACATTAGGTGGCAATAAGTTTCAAACCCTGTACTGAGGAGTTTCTCTTCAATATTTTTGTTGGCACCTAAACAAGCTGGCACAAAGTATCTTTTATAAGTGAAGTTATTGCCTATGTTAGTGATCAAACTTGTCAGGATCTCACTTTTATTTGGATCATAATGCAATTAAAGTTGAATTTGAAAATGGGTACCCAGCATGGGCTTTTAAAGTCCCAAGGCAATGAAATATGTTTTGTAGAATTCATCTTTTTTTCTTCACAATCTGTTTGAGTGAACTTAAAGACCAGAGGAAAAATAAAGATCACAGTAGAGATGCTGAAAGAACATCAGATTTTGGTAGAATCTTGAAAAGGCTACCTAATCTCTTTGAATATCAGAATTTTTTCCTATGAAATAAATTGCAGTAGGTAGTTCCTTTAGTGTCACATATCTAGAGCTCCATAAATAGACTCAAAATTACTGCAGGAGTTGGAAATGATAAATTTATAGGCTTCTTTAGATTTTACTTCCTGCATTCACATAATTTAGGTGACATTAAATGTCACCTTTTTGACTTATTAAATGTAGTGTTCACCTAGTATTCCTGAGGTTCTACAGGTTTATTCCATCAGGACTTGAGTGGAAGACATTGTAAATATCAGTTTGCAAATATAGAACTTTGACTATAAATACGATTCCAAAGTTTATTATATTTTTTTGAGATTATACAACATTTGCTATCTTAATGGAGATTTTAATATTCTTTACAAATAAACAGTGAGGTAGAGCTACGTGAATGAAAGAAAAATAAAGAGAAAAAGTATTAGGGAAAATATGATTAACATAGAAGGCAGATAAAGGGATTCAGCCCATTGATAATTGGAATCCCCAATTTAAAAAACTCTAAAATCCTAAAATTTAGAAAGAGAACTCATAATTATAATTAAAGATATATATTTTTAGAACTAAATACTTGAGCTAAATATAACAAATGCACAATGAATGTGAAAAAATAATCCAGAATGGTCAATATTAAGACATCACTGGACTTGAAGGGTAAAGAAAGAATGCTTCATGAAGCAGTAAAATAACTAATAACCTATAATAGGTCATGTGTCAGGCTGGCCTTGATTTCCCCCACAGCAATATTGGCTGCTATCCAATTGAATAACATTTAAGAAATTCAGTATTGGAAGATGTCACTCAAGAATTTTATATCCAGCCAAACTATCCTTCAAGTTGTAAAAAAACTAAACAATTTTTATATGCAAAAATTCCCGTGAGAATTTTTGAGAAAACTACCAGTATAAAGTTTAGCTCACAAAGAGATGAAAGAAAGAACCACAAAAAATGACTGAGTACTGTATAAATTTAAATGTTTAACTAAATCTAAGATACATAGCAAAAAATTTATTAAATACTATTTATTTTGTACTAGGCACTGTTCTAAATTCTTGACATATATTAACTGTAGAGACTAGGGTTACAGATGAGAATGTAAATGAAGCACACCTTCATAATTTATACATTAGCCTCACAACTTAAAAGTAGAGTTTAGAAAAATTTCCTGTTTACTTCATGTAAACACAAGGAACCAAATTATTTCATTTCAACCTAAAATAAATCGAGGAATAAAAGGATAAGTTCATGTAACCATAGAAAAGTAAATAATAAGAAAGAAAATATATCAACTAAATTTGAGTGACCAAAAAAATCCAGGAAATATGGTAATGTTAAAGTGATTGTGATAAAGAATTATGGATAAAGTGTTTAAAATACAGGGCTGGAAATAAGATATACAATATTAAAAATAATCATTAGAATAAAAATGTTAAAAAAAAGAAGATTACCATAAAATACTTGCTTTAGTTTTTGTTTTTCATTTGCATGATATATGTTATATATACACATACATACATTCTATATACTTCTTTTAGGTATTAGTTGCATCTTATGTACACAGAACAGAGTTAGGTTTTGATTTGCAACCCAATATGAAAATATTTTTCTTTTAATAAATCTTTTTTCTTTTAAGTCATTTTCATTTATTAATATGGCATATATATGCATATCCAGTCTTAGTTCTGACTGTATTTTATGTTTTGTTGTGTTTTCTGTTTTTAAGCTTTTAAGTCTTTTGGTATTTAGTCTTTTTCATTTGTTCGCTGTTTATATATGTAATCATTAAGATAATTTTTTGGCCAGGCATTGTGGCTGACACTTCTCAGTTTGGGAGACTGAGGTGGGCAGATCACCTGAGGTCAGGAGTTCTAGACCAGCCTGGCCAACATGGTGAAACCCTGTCTCTGCTAAAAATGCAAAAATTAGCTAAGCGTGGTGGCACACGCCTGTAATCCCAGATACTCAAGAGGCTGAGTCAGGAGAATCACTTGAACCCAGGAGATGGACGTTGCAGTGAGCTGGAATCATGCCATTGCACTCTAGCCTGGGCAACAAGAGTGAAACTCTGTCTCAAAAAAGAAAAAAGATTTTTTTTAACATTTTTATTCTAATGATTATTTTTAATATTGTATATCTTATTTCCAGCCCTGTATTTTAAACACTTTATCCATAATTCTTTATCACAATCACTTTAACATTACCATATTTCCTGGATTTTTTTGGTCACTCAAATTTAGTTGATATATTTTCTTTCTTATTATTTACTTTTCTATGGTTACATGAACTTATCCTTTTATTCCTCGATTTATTTTAGGTTGAAATGAAATAATTTGGTTCCTTGTGTTTACATGAAGTAAACAGGAAATTTTTCTAAACTCTACTTTTAAGTTGTGAGGCTAATGTATAAATTATGAAGGTGTGCTTCATTTACATTCTCATCTGTAACCCTAGTCTCTACAGTTAATATATGTCAAGAATTTAGAACAGTGCCTAGTACAAAATAAATAGTATTTAATAAATTTTTTGCTATGTATCTTAGATTTAGTTAAACATTTAAATTTATACAGTACTCAGTCATTTTTTGTGGTTCTTTCTTTCATCTCTTTGTGAGCTAAACTTTATACTGGTAGTTTTCTCAAAAATTCTCACGGGAATTTTTGCATATAAAAATTGTTTAGTTTTTTTACAACTTGAAGGATAGTTTGGCTGGATATAAAATTCTTGAGTGACATCTTCCAATACTGAATTTCTTAAATGTTATTCAATTGGATAGCAGCCAATATTGCTGTGGGGGAAATCAAGGCCAGCCTGACACATGACCTATTATAGGTTATTAGTTATTTTACTGCTTCATGAAGCATTCTTTCTTTACCCTTCAAGTCCAGTGATGTCTTAATATTGACCATTCTGGATTATTTTTTCACATTCATTGTGCATTTGTTATATTTAGCTCAAGTATTTAGTTCTAAAAATATATATCTTTAATTATAATTATGAGTTCTCTTTCTAAATTTTAGGATTTTAGAGTTTTTTAAATTGGGGATTCCAATTATCAATGGGCTGAATCCCTTTATCTGCCTTCTATGTTAATCATATTTTCCCTAATACTTTTTCTCTTTATTTTTCTTTCATTCACGTAGCTCTACCTCACTGTTTATTTGTAAAGAATATTAAAATCTCCATTAAGATAGCAAATGTTGTATAATCTCAAAAAAATATAATAAACTTTGGAATCGTATTTATAGTCAAAGTTCTATATTTGCAAACTGATATTTACAATGTCTTCCACTCAAGTCCTGATGGAATAAACCTGTAGAACCTCAGGAATACTAGGTGAACACTACATTTAATAAGTCAAAAAGGTGACATTTAATGTCACCTAAATTATGTGAATGCAGGAAGTAAAATCTAAAGAAGCCTATAAATTTATCATTTCCAACTCCTGCAGTAATTTTGAGTCTATTTATGGAGCTCTAGATATGTGACACTAAAGGAACTACCTACTGCAATTTATTTCATAGGAAAAAATTCTGATATTCAAAGAGATTAGGTAGCCTTTTCAAGATTCTACCAAAATCTGATGTTCTTTCAGCATCTCTACTGTGATCTTTATTTTTCCTCTGGTCTTTAAGTTCACTCAAACAGATTGTGAAGAAAAAAAGATGAATTCTACAAAACATATTTCATTGCCTTGGGACTTTAAAAGCCCATGCTGGGTACCCATTTTCAAATTCAACTTTAATTGCATTATGA
>NC_044552.1:174188677-174199122 GCF_007565055.1 Rhinopithecus roxellana
CAGAGCTGCCAGAACAGCAAATATTGCAGAACAGCAAATATTGCTGCCTGATCCTTCCTCTGGAAGCTTCGTCCCAGAGGGGCACCCAGCTGTATGAGATGTTGTTAGGTCCCTACTGGGAGGTGTCTCCCAGTTGGCATACAGGGGTAGGGACCTACTTGAGATTCAGTCTGTCAGTTCTCAGCAGCTCAAACACTATGCTCAGAGAACCATGTCTCTTCAAGTGTCAGGAGCAGGATGTTTAAGTATGCAGAAGATTGTTGCCTTTTGTTCAACTATGCCCTGCCCACAGAAGGAGGTCTATAGAAGTAGTGGTCTTGAGCTGTGGTGGGGCTCCACCCAGTTTGAGCTTCCTGGCCACTTTGTTTGCTTACTTAAACCCCTCAGCAATGTGGATACACCTCCCCTGCCCAAGGTAGCCTTGCAGGTCGATCTGACTGCTGCGCTAGCAGTGAGCAAGGTTCTGTGGAAGTGTGACCCCCTGAGCCAGGTATGGAGAGAATCTCCTGGTCTGCCAGTTGCTAAGACCATAGGAAAAGCATAGTATTTGGGCAGCAGCATCCCGTTTTTCCTGTTACAATCTGTCGGGCTTCCCTTGGGTAGGAAAGGGAAATCTCCCAACCCTTGCTACTGAGAGGTGATGCTTGCCCTGCTTCGGCTTGCCCTCTGTGCACTGTACCCACTGTGCAACCATCCCAATGAGATGAACCAGGTACACCTCGGTTGGAAATGCAGAAATCACCCATCTTCTGATTGATCACACTGGGACCTGAAGACCGGAGCTGTTCCTATTTGGCCATCTTGGAACGACTGGTAATAAATTTTTAATACAATTTCTAGCAACAATTTATTCATTGTTGCTATATAGAAAATTGATTCACCTGTATATTATCTTTGTATCCTGAAACTTTGATAGATTGCCTAGTAGTTCCAGTGTTGTTATTTTTGGATAATACTTTCAAATCTTTCTACATAGGTAATTATGTGAACAAAGACAATTTTATTTCTTCCTTTCCAATTTGTATACCTTTGATTTTATTTTCTTGTCTTATTGCATAGCTAGGTTTTGTAGTAAAATGTTGAAAAGCAGTGGTGACAGTATATCCTTGCCTTATTCTTAATCCTAGTGGAAAAGCTTTGCATTTTCATACCTAAGTATTAATGTTAATTGTATGTTCTTTGTGGAATTTTTTATCAAGTTATAAAAACTTTTCTTATTTCTGTTTAATCTACTAGTAAAATTTTTGCTTCTTTTCCTCTGACCTTATGATGTTCTACTGGTCTAGAGGCCTTTGTTAAAGGGAGGATTACTTCTATCAGGAAACAAAGCCGTTCCCACCAAACTGGTAGTTAGGTCTTTCACAGAGCCTCTTTGGGCTCCTTGTGCATCTGAATCATCAAAGGAGGGAGTTGTTACTTTGTTGTTAGGAAAGATTAATTCTGATTAACAAGGGAAAATTAGCCTGCCATGACACAGGGAGTATAAGGAAGATTATGTCTCCCTCAGGGAAGGTCCCAGTGAGAAAAGTTTCCATGGAAAAAACTACAACATCCCAATTTACACACGATTTCCAATGGCTTAGTCACTTTGGAAATGAAGATTTGGATCACTACATGAGGCAAAAACAAAATAAAACAAAAAACATGACCAGGTGAGGTGCTTGTTCAGAGTAAAAAGAATATAGAATGGGTAGTGGAAAGAGAGAATTATAAAAACAAACTTAACACTATGTTATTAGTTGCTGAGACAAGAGTTGTAATTGTTATGAGTATTTCTTGTTTTTTTTTCTTTTTTTTTAAGATAAATATGTTTGTGCATCAAATCTTTGCTTTCTACCCTCTCTTATCCCTTTATCATCTAACATAAGATGTATTGGATAATGGTTAACTTTAAATCACAATATTTAAGTTTAAGATTTGAAGGAGAAGAGTGAACTTCATCTAAGGACTGTGTCACCTCTTCTGGGAAAAGGACTAGTGTGTTTTCAGTTGCACACAGAATGGCTGCATCATGTTACATAGAAGTATGACTTTATTGCTGTCTTTATTTTGAAATTAAGTATGATTTAGGGGGATGTGTATGGACAACACGTTGACCAAGGTAAACTTCAATGATTGATTAATATGTTAAATTTTCTAGGTTATGGTACACAGTCTTTCGATCAATTGCAATTAGGTTGGTTCAAAAGGAAGTATTGTTTTTGTCATTACTTTCAAGAGCAAAAACTACAATGACTTTTGCATCAACTTAAAACTTGAAGTGTTGCTGTAGAGGCATTTTGTAGATGTTTTAACAACTACAATCAACTAATTTTAAGTAATAGACATTATTCTCAATGGTGGGCCTCATCCAATAAGTTGAAGGGCCTTAAGTGCAATACTGAAGTGTTTCTAAGAAGAAAAATATCTGTCTCCAAGTCTTTGCTATTGTGAATAGTGCCGCAATAAACATACGTGTGCATGTGTCTTTGTACTCACTCATAGGTGGGAACTGAACAATGAGATCACTTGGAATCGGGAAGGGGAACATCACGCACTGGGGCCTATCATGGGGAGGGGGGAGGGGGGAGGAGGGAGGGCTTGCATTGGGGAGTTATACAAGATATAAATGATGAATTGATGGGTGCTGACGAGTTGATGGGTGCAGCACACCAACATGGCATAAGTATACATATGTAACAAACCTGCACGTTATGCACATGTACCCTAGAACTTAAAGTATAATAAAAAAAAAAAAAAAAGAGGGCGGAGCAAGATGGCCGAATAGGAACAACTCCAGTCTCCAACTCCCAGCGCGAGCGACAGAGAAGACCGGTGATTTCTGCATTTTCAACTGAGGTACTGGGGTCATCTCACTAGGGAGTGCCGGACAATCGGTGCTGGTCAGCTGCTGCAGCCTGACCAGCGAGAGCTGAAGCAGGGCGAGGCATCGCCTCACCTGGAAGCGCAAGGGGGAAGGGGATCCGTTTTCCTAGCCAGGGGAACTGAGACACACAACACCTGGAAAATCGGGTAGCTCCCACCCCAATACTGCGCTGTAAGCATACAGGCATTGCAGGAGAATATATCCCACACCTGGCCGGGAGGGTCCCACGCCCACGAAGCCTCCCTCACTGCTAACACAGCAGTCTGCCGCGATCTATCCGCAAGGCAGCAGCGAGGCTGGGGGAGGGGCGCCCGCCATTGCTGAGGCTTAAGTAGGTAAACAAAGCCGCTGGGAAGCTCGAACTGGGTGGAGCTCACAGCAGCTCAAGGAAGCCTGCCTGTCTCTGTAGTCTCCACCTCTGGGGACAGCGCACAGCTGAAGACCAACAGGGGAAGTAGCGGGAGCTGGTGCAGACGCGAACGACTCTGTCTGACAGCTTTGGGGAGAGCCGCGGATCTCCCAACGCGGAGGTTGAGATCTGAGAACGGACAGACTGCCTGCTCAGGTGTGTCCCTGACCCCTGAGTAGCCTAGCTGGGAGAAATCCCCCACTAGGGGCAGTCTGACACCCCACACCTCACAGGGTGGAGTACACCCCTGAGACGACACTTCCAAAGGAAGAATCAGACAGGTACACTCGCTGTTCAGCAATATTCTATCTTCGGCAACCTCTGCTGCTGATACCCAGGCAAACAGGGTCTGGAGTGGACCTCAAGCAATCTCCAACAGACCAACAGAGAGTCCTTCTGACTGTCAGAAGGAAAACTATCAAACAGGAAGGACACCTATACCAAAACCCCATCAGTTCGTCACCACCATCAAAGACCAGAGACAGATAAAACCACAAAGATGGGGAAGAAGCAGGGCAGAAAAGCTGGAAATTCAAAAAATAAGAGCGCATCTCCCCCTGCAAAGGAGCGCAGCCCATCACCAGCAATGGATCAAAGCTGGTCAGAGAATGACTTGGACGAGAGGAGAGAAGAAGGCTTCAGTCCATCAAACTTATCAGAGCTAAAGGAGGAATTACGTACCCAGCGCAAAGAAACTAAAAATCTTGAAAAAAGAGTGGAAGAATTGACAGCTAGACTAATTAATGCAGAGAAGATCATAAACGAAATGACAGAGATGAAAACCATGACACGAGAAATACGTGACAAATGCACAAGCTTCAGTAACCGACTCGATCAACTGGAAGAAAGAGTATCAGCGATTGAAGATCAAATGAATGAAATGAAGCGAGAAGAGAAACCAAAAGAAAAAAGAAGAAAAAGAAATGAGCAAAGCCTGCAAGAAGTATGGGATTACGTAAAAAGACCAAATCTACGTCTGATTGGGGTGCCTGAAAGTGAGGGGGAAAATGGAACCAAGTTGGAAAACACTCTTCAGGATATCATCCAGGAGAACTTCCCCAACCTAGTAGGGCAGGCCAACATTCAAATTCAGGAAATACAGAGAACGCCACAAAGATACTCCTCCAGAAGAGCAACTCCAAGACACATAATTGCCAGATTCACCAAAGTTGAAATGAAGGAAAAAATCTTAAGGGCAGCCAGAGAGAAAGGTCGGGTCACCCACAAAGGGAAGCCCATCAGACTAACAGCAGATCTCTCGGCAGAAACTCTACAAGCCAGAAGAGAGTGGGGGCCAATATTCAACGTTCTTAAAGAAAAGAATTTTCAACCCAGAATTTCATATGCAGCCAAACTAAGTTTCATAAGTGAAGGAGAAATAAAATCCTTTACAGATAAGCAAATGCTTAGAGATTTTGTCACCACCAGGCCTGCCTTACAAGAGACCCTGAAGGAAGCCCTAAACATGGAAAGGAACAACCGGTACCAGCCATCGCAAAAACTTGGCAAAATGTAAAGACCATCGAGGCTAGGAAGAAACTGCATCAACTAACGAGCAAAATAACCAGTTAATATCATAATGGCAGGATCAAGTTCACACATAACAATATTAACCTTAAATGTTAATGGACTAAATGCTCCAATTAAAAGACACAGACTGGCAAACTGGATAAAGAGTCAAGACCCATCAGTCTGCTGTATTCAGGAGACCCATCTCACATGCAGAGACATACATAGGCTCAAAATAAAGGGATGGAGGAAGATCTACCAAGCAAATGGAGAACAAAAAAAAGCAGGGGTTGCAATCCTAGTCTCTGATAAAACAGACTTTAAACCATCAAAGATCAAAAGAGACAAAGAAGGCCATTACATAATGGTAAAGGGATCAATTCAACAGGAAGAGCTAACTCTCCTAAATATATATGCACCCAATACAGGAGCACCCAGATTCATAAAGCAAGTCCTTAGAGACTTACAAAGAGACTTAGACTCCCATACAATAATAATGGGGGACTTCAACACTCCGCTGTCAACATTAGACAGATCAACAGGACAGAAAGTTAACAAGGATATCCAGGAATTGAACTCATCTCTGCACCAAGCGGACCTAATAGACATCTATAGAACTCTCCACCCCAAATCAACAGAATATACATTCTTCTCAGCACCACATCGCACTTATTCCAAAATTGACCACATAATTGGAAGTAAAGTACTCCTCAGCAAATGTAAAAGAACAGAAATTATAACAAACTGTCTCTCAGACCACAGTGCAATCAAACTAGAACTCAGGACTAAGAAACTCAATCAAAACCGCTCAACTACATGGAAACTGAACAACCTGCTCCTGAATGACTACTGGGTACATAACGAAATGAAAGCGGAAATAAAGATGTTCTTTGAAACCAATGAGAACAAAGATACAACATACCAGAATCTCTGGGACACATTTAAAGCAGTGTGTAGAGGGAAATTTATAGCACTAAATGCCCACAAGAGAAAGCAGGAAAGATCTAAAATTGACACTCTAACATCACAATTAAAAGAACTAGAGAGGCAAGAGCAATCACATTCAAAAGCTAGCAGAAGGCAAGAAATAACTAAGATCAGAGCAGAACTGAAGGAGATAGAGACACAAAAAACCCTCCAAAAAATCAATGAATCCAGGAGTTGGTTTTTTGAAAAGATCAACAAAATTGACAGACCGCTAGCAAGGCTAATAAAGAAAAAAAGAGAGAGGAATCAAATAGATGCAATAAAAAATGATAAAGGGGATATCACCACTGACCCCACAAAAATACAAACTACCATCAGAGAATACTATAAATGCCTCTACGCATATCAACTAGAAAATCTAGAAGAAATGGATAATTTCCTGGACACTTACACTCTCCCAAGGCTAAACCAGGAAGAAGTTGAATCCCTGAATAGACCAATAGCAGGCTCTGAAATTGAGGCAACAATTAATAGCCTACCCACCAAAAAAAGTCCAGGACCAGATGGATTCACACCTGAATTCTACCAGAGGTACAAGGAGGAGCTGGTACCATTCCTTCTGAAACTATTCCAATCAATAGAAAAAGAGGGAATCCTCCCTAACTCATTTTATGAGGCCAACATCATCCTGATACCAAAGCCTGGCAGAGACACAACAAAAAAAGAGAATTTTAGACCAATATCCCTGATGAACATTGATGCAAAAATCCTCAATAAAATACTGGCAAAACGGATTCAGCAGCACATCAAAAAGCTTATCCACCATGATCAAGTGGGCTTCATCCCTGGGATGCAAGGCTGGTTCAACATTCGCAAATCAATAAACGTAATCCAGCATATAAACAGAACCAAAGACAAGAACCACATGATTGTCTCAATAGATGCAGAAAAGGCTTTTGACAAAATTCAACAGCCCTTCATGCTAAAAACGCTCAATAAATTCGGTATTGATGGAACGTACCTCAAAATAATAAGAGCTATTTATGACAAACCCACAGCTAATATCATACTGAATGGGCAAAAACTGGAAAAATTCCCTTTGAAAACTGGCACAAGACAGGGATGCCCTCTGTCACCACTCCTATTCAACATAGTGTTGGAAGTTCTGGCTAGGGCAATCAGGCAAGAGAAAGAAATCAAGGGTATCCAGTTAGGAAAAGAAGAAGTCAAATTGTCCCTGTTTGCAGATGACATGATTGTATATTTAGAAAACCCCATCGTCTCAGCCCAAAATCTCCTTAAGCTGATAAGCAACTTCAGCAAAGTCTCAGGATACAAAATTAATGTGCAAAAATCACAAGCATTCTTATACACCAGCAACAGACAAGCAGAGAGCCAAATCAGGAATGAACTTCCATTCACAATTGCTTCAAAGAGAATAAAATACCTAGGAATCCAGCTTACAAGGGATGTAAAGGACCTCTTCAAGGAGAACTACAAACCACTGCTCAGTGAAATCAAAGAGGACACAAACAAATGGAAGAACATACCATGCTCATGGATAGGAAGAATCAATATCGTGAAAATGGCCATACTCCCCAAGGTTATTTATAGATTCAATGCCATCCCCATCAAGCTACCAATGACTTTCTTCACAGAATTGGAAAAAACTGCTTTAAAGTTCATATGGAACCAAAAAAGAGCCCGCATTGCCAAGACAATCCTAAGTCAAAAGGACAAAGCTGGAGGCGTCACGCTACCTGACTTCAAACTATACTACAAGGCTACAGTAACCAAAACAGCATGGTACTGGTACCAAAACAGAGATATAGACCAATGGAACAGAACAGAGTCCTCAGAAATAATACCGCACATCTACAGCCATCTGATCTTTGACAAACCTGAGAGAAACAAGAAATGGGGAAAGGATTCCCTATTTAATAAATGGTGCTGGGAAAATTGGCTAGCCATAAGTAGAAAGCTGAAACTAGATCCTTTCCTTACCCCTTATACGAAGATTAATTCAAGATGGATTAGAGACTTAAATGTTAGACCTAATACCATAAAAACCCTAGAAGAAAATCTAGGTAGTACCATTCAGGACATAGGCATGGGCAAGGACTTCATGTCTAAAACACCAAAAGCAATGGCAGCAAAAGCCAAAATTGACAAATGGGATCTAATTAAACTAAAGAGCTTTTGCACAGCAAAAGAAACTACCATCAGAGTGAACAGGCAACCTACAGAATGGGAGAAAATTTTTGCAACCTACTCATCTGACAAAGGGCTAATATCCAGAATCTACAAAGAACTCAAGCAAATATACGAGAAAAAAACAAACAACCCCATCAAAAAGTGGGGAAAGGATATGAACAGACATTTCTCAAAGGAAGATATTCATACAGCCAACAGACACATGAAAAAATGCTCATCATCACTGGCCATCAGAGAAATGCAAATCAAAACCACAATGAGATACCATCTCACACCAGTTAGAATGGCAATCATTAAGAAGTCAGGAAACAACAGGTGTTGGAGAGGATGTGGAGAAATAGGAACACTTTTACACTGTTGGTGGGATTGTAAACTAGTTCAACCATTATGGAAAACAGTATGGCAATTCCTCAAGGATCTAGAACTAGATGTACCATATGACCCAGCCATCCCACTACTGGGTATATACCCAAAGGATTATAAATTAGTCTACTACAAAGACACATGTACACGTATGTTTATTGCGGCACTATTCACAATAGCAAAGACTTGGAATCAACCCAAATGTCCATCTGTGACAGACTGGATTAAGAAAATGTGGCACATATACACCATGGAATACTATGCAGCCATAAAAAAGGATGAGTTTGCGTCCTTTGTAGGGACATGGATGCAGCTGGAAACCATCATTCTTAGCAAACTATCACAAGAAGAGAAAACCAAACACCGCATGTTCTCACTCATAGGTGGGAACTGAACAATGAGATCACTTGGACTCGGGAAGGGGAACATCACACACTGGGGTCTATCATGGGGAGGGGGGACCTCATCATCAGGTCATGAGAGAAATGAAATCAAAACCACAATGAGACACCACCTCAGACATTAGATTGGCAATCATTAAAAGTCAGGAAACAACAGTTGGAGAGGATGTAAAGAATAGGAACTTTTACACTGTGGTGGAGTGTAAATTAGTTCACCATTGTGGAAAACAGTTGGCTATCCTCAAGATTAGAATAGAAATACCATGACCAGCAATCCCATTACTGATTATAACCAAAGGATATAAATATGTGCTATAAAGACACAAGACACGTATGTTATTGTGGCACTATTCACAAGACAAAAACTTGGAACCAACCAAATGTCCATGGTGAAGACTGGATTAAGAAAAGTGGCACATATACACCATGGAAACTATGCAGCCTAAAAAAGGATGAGTTTGCGTCCTTTGTAGGGACATGGATGCAGCTGGAAACCATCATTCTTAGCAAACTATCACAAGAAGAGAAACCAAACACCGCATGTTCTCACTCATAGGTGGGAACTGAACAATGAGATCACTGGACTCGGGAAGGAACATCACCACTGGGGCCTACATGGGAGGGGGAGGGGGAGGAGGGAGGGTTGCATTGGGGAGTTATACATGATATAAATGATGAATTGATGGGTGCGACGAGTTGATGGGTGCAGCACACCAACATGGCATAAGTATACTATGTAACAAACCTGCACGTTATGCACATGTACCCTAGAACTTAAAGTATAATAAAAAAAAAAAAAAAAAAAAAAAAAAAAAAAAAAAAAGAAACCAATTGAAAAGGCTATGTACTGTGTGATTCCACTATATGACATTTTAGAAGGCAAAACTATGTAGACAGCTAAAAGCATAGTTGCAGGGATGAGGGAGCAGGAAGGAATAAATGATGGTGTACAGAGGTTTAGGGCAGTAAAACTATTCTATATAGACTACAATGTAGATACATATCATTATGTTTGTCCAATTCATACATATATAATAACAAGATTGAACCCTAATGTAAATTGTGGACTTTAGGTGATAATAATGTGTTAATGTAGATGCAGAGATTGCAACAAATGTACTACTCTGGTGGGTAATGTTGGTAATGGTGAAGCTATGCAGTTTGAGAGTAGAGTATGTATTAGCATGGGTCATCCAGAGAAACAGAACCAGTGGGATATATGTAGATTTATAAGAGGAGATTTATTATGAGAATGGCTCACATCATTATGAGTGCCAAGATTTCCCATGGTATGTTCCTGCAAGCGGGAAAACCACGAAATCTAGTGGTGTAATTCAGTCCAGTTCTGAAGGCCTGAGAACCAGATGGGAGAGGATAATAAACTCCCAGTCCAGGTGTAAGGTTGAGAACAAGGAGGTATATAGTCCTAGAATCTAAAGATCTTGGAAGCAGGAGCTGTGTGTCCAAAGTTAAAAACAATGCTTGCCTTAGCTTAAAAAGAGAGAGATAATTTGCTCTTCTTCTGCCTTTGTTCAATTTGGATTCTAAATGGATTCCCATACTGATGAAAGCAGACCTTAAACCTTCTTTAAACAGTCAACATTTTTTTTTTTTTTTTTGTTTTTTTTTTTGATGGAGTTTTCACTCTTGTTGCCCAGGCTGAGTGCAATGGCATGATCTCGGCTTACTGCAACCTCCGCCCCTGGGTCCAAGTGATTCTCCTGTCTCAGCCTCCGAAGTAGCTCAGATTACAGGC
>NC_044552.1:174199222-174226203 GCF_007565055.1 Rhinopithecus roxellana
GGTGCTAACAAACTGATACGGAAAGAAAGCTTGTAACCTGTGAGTTTGCATTTCACACATGCATGCAGGTTCTCAGAAGCTTTCTTTAGTTTTATGTGAGGATTATTACCTTTATCCCATGGGGCCCCTACTAGGCTCCCAAATATCACTTTGCAGATTGCCACGAAAAAGTGTTAGGAACGAAGCTTCTTGATGGAGAGGATTGAACTCTGTGAGATGAACCTCACGATCAAAAGAAGGTTTCTCAGAAAGCTTCTTTCACGTTTTAACGGATGAATTTCCTGTATCACGTAGCCTCAATGTGATCCAAAGACACTCTTCTCAGTTTCCCCAAAGGACGTGTTAATGGACTGCTCCACGAAAATAAGTGGTAACTCTGTGAGATGAATTCCACACACCACCAAGAAGTTTCTAAGGAAGCTTCTTTCTAGTTTCATCTGGATTTTCCCTTTGCACTGTAATGTTCATGCGCTATGAAGTATCTTATGCAGATCTCCATTAAACTATGCTAACAAACTGATCACTGAAGGAAACGTGGTAACTCTGTGAGTTGCATTTCAACACATGGTAATGCAGTTTTCTCAGAAAGCTCTCTTTAGTTAATTATGTAGGACATTTTTCCTTTATCACCAGGGGCCCCTATAGCCTCCCAATCTCACTTTGCAGATTAGACGAGAAGAGTGTTTAGCAAACTTCTTCTGAGGCAGAGTTGTAACTTGTGAATGAACTCAAGCTAGATCAGAAAGTAGTTTCCAGAAAGCTTCTTTACGTTTTTACCGGATGAATTCCTTTATCAGCGTAGGCCTCAAATGTGATCCAAAGAAAGCCCTTCTCAGTTTCCCCAAAGACGCGTTAATGGACTGCCCACAAAACATAAGTGTAACTCTGTTAGATGAATTCACCATCAAGACAGTATTCTAAGAAAGCTTCTTCTAGTTTTTCATCTGGATATTCCTTTGTCCCTGTGAATGTTCATTGCGCTATGAAGTATCTATTGCATGCTTCCATTAAACTATGCTAACAAACTGTATCATGAAGGAAAACGTGTACTCTGTGAGTTGCATTCACACATGGTAATGCAGTTTCTCATAAAGCTCTTCCTTTAGTTATTATGTGAGGACATTCCTTTTCACATGGGCCCCTATAGGCCTCCAAATATCAACTTTAAGATTGACGAGAAGAGTGTTAGCAAACTTCTCTTGAGGCAGAGGGTTGAACGCTGTGAGATGAAACTCTCAATCAAGAAGAAACAAAAAAAAAAAAAAAAAAAAAAAAAAAAAAAAAAAAACTTCTCGAAAGCTTCTTTCACGTGTTTGAACGGATGAAATTCTCCTTTATCGTAGGCCTCGTATGTGATCCAAAAGCCTTCTCATTTTCACCCCCCCCCCCCCCCCCCAAAAGACCAACAAAATGTAATGGACTGCTCCACGAAATAAGTGTAAACTCGGTGAGATGAATTCCACACACAAATAAGTTTAAGAAAGCTTCTTTCTAGTTTTTCATCTGGATATTCCTTTGTCCACTGTAATGTTCATGCGATAATGAAGTATCTAATTGCAGATCTCCATAAACTATGCTAACAAAACTGATCACTGAAGAGAACGGTAGTAAACTCGGGAGTTGCATCACCACCTGTAATGGCAGTTTCTCAGAAAGCTTCTCTTTGATTTTATGGGAGACATTTCCTTATCACCATGGGCCCCTATAGGCCTCAAATTCACTTTGCAGATACGACGAGAAGAGGTGAGCAAACTGTCGTTCTTGGGCAAGGTTGTAACTCGTGGTGTGAACTCCAGAGATCAGAAAGAAGGTCTCAGAAAGCTTCTTTCAGTTTTGAAGGATGAAATGTCCTGTTATCAGCGTAAGCCTCATGTGATCCAAAGAACGCTCCTTCTCAGTTTCCCAAAGACAGTGGTTAATGGACTGATCCACAAACATAAGTGTAACACTCTGTGAGATGAATGTCACACACATCACAAGAGTTTCTAAGAAAGCTTCCTACTTCTAGTTTTCACTGGATTTCCTTTGTCACTGTAATGTTCTTACGTCTATGAAGTATCTAATTGCAGACTCTCAGAAAACTGTGCTAACAACTGATCACTGAAGAAACGTGTAAACTCTGTGAGTTGCATTCACCATGTACTGCAGGTTTTCTCAGAAGCGTCTCTTTAGTTATTAGGTGAGGACATTTCGCTTATCACCATGGCCCTATAGGCTCTCCCAATATACTTTTGCAGATACGACGAGAGATGTTTAGCAAACTTCTTCTTGAGGCGAAGGTTGTAACTCTGTGAGATGAAACTCCGATCAGAAAAAGTTTCCGAAAGCTTATTTCCTTTGAAACGGGCTGAAATTTCCTTTCATCAGCGATAGGCGTCAATGTGATCCAAAGAGCACTTCCAGTTCCCCAAAGACCAGTGATAATGGGACTGCTCCACGAAACAATAGTGTAACTCGTGAGATGAATTCCACACAGTCACAAGAAGTTTCTAAGAAAGCTTCCTTTCTAGTTTCACTGTGGATATTTCCTTTGTCACTGTAAGTTCATTGCGCATGAGTACTAATTGCAGAATCTCCAGAAATCTGTGCTACAAACTGGTCACTGAAGAGAAAAGTGTACTCTGTGAGTTGCATTCAACACATGGAATGCAGTTTCCTCAGAAGCTTATCTTTAGTTATTAGGTGTAGGATATTTCCTTTATCACACAGGGCCCCTATAGGCTCCCAATTCACTTTGCAGCGATTCCACGAAAAGAGGTGTTAGGAAACTGCTTCTGAGGCAGAGTATTAACTCCTTATGAGATGAACTCACAGATCAGAAAGAATTTCTCAAAAAGCTTCGTTCAACTTTTGACGGATGAAATTTCCTTTATCAGGTAGCCTCACTGTGATCCAAAGAATCTTCTCAGTTTCCCCAAAGACAGTGTGTAATGGACTGCTCCACGAAACATAAGTGTAACTCTGTGGATGAATTCACACACTCACCAAGAAGTTTCTAAGAAAGCTTTTTCTAGTTTTCATCTGGATATTTCCTTTGTCACGGTAATGTTCATTGCGCTATGAAGTATCTAATTGGCAGATCTCCAAAAACTATGGCTAACAAACTGATGCACTGAAGAAAAGTGTAACTCGTGAGTTGCATTCACACATGGTAATGCAGTTTTCTTCAGAAAGCTTCTCTTTAGTTATTATGTGGGACATGTCCTTTATCACCAGGGCCCCTATAGGCCTCCAATATCACTTTGCAGATTCGACGAGAAGAGTGTTAGCAAACTTTCTTGATGCAGAGGTTGTAACTCTGGTGAGATGAACTCAAGATCAGAAAGACGTTTCTCAGAAAGCTTCTTTCACGTTTTGAAAGGATGAAATTTCCATTATCAGCGTAGGCCTCAAGGTGATCCAAGAGCTCTTCTCAGTTTCCCCAAAGACAGGTTAATGGACTGCTCCACGAAACTAAGGGTAACTCTGTGAGATGAATTCACACATCAACAAGAAGTTTCTAAGAAAGCTTCCTTCTAGTTTTCACTGTGGATATTTCCTTTGTCACTGTAATGTTCATGGCGCTAGAAGTATCTAATTGCAGATCTCCAGAAAACTGTGCTAACAAACTGAGCACTGAAGAGAAACGTGTACCTGTGAGAGTTGCTTCAACAGGTAATTGCAGTTTCTCAGAAAGGCTTCTCTTGTTATTATGTGAGGACAATTTCTTTATCACCATGGGCCCCTATAGGCCTCCCAAATTCACTTGTCAGAATTGAACGGAAGAGTGTTAGCAAACTTGCTTCTTGAGGGCCGAGGTTGTAACTCTGTGAGATGAACTCTACAGATCCAGAAAGAAGTTTCTCAAAACACTTCTTTCAACGTTTTTGAACGGATGAAATTCTTCATCATCGGTAGGCCTCAATGTGATCAAAGAGCCCTTCTCAGTTTCCCCAAAGACAGTGTTCATGGACTGCTCCACGCAAAATAGTGTAACTCTGTGAGATGAATCACACATCACCAAGAAGTTTCTAAGAAAGCTTCTTCTAGTTTCTATCTCTGGAATTTTCCTTTGTCACTGTATGTTCATTGCGCTAGGGAAGTATCTAATGCAGATCTCCAGAAAACTATTGCTAACAAACTGATCACTGAAGAGAAAGTGTAACTCTGTGAGTTGCATTCATACATGTGAATGGCAGTTCTCAGAATAGATTTCGTTAGTTATATGTGGAAGACATTTTCTTTATCACCATGGCCCCTAAGGCTGCCAAATATCACTTTGCAGATCCTGACAGAAGAGTGTTAGCAAACGGTCTTCTTGAGGCAGAGGTATGTAACTCGTGAATGAACTCAACAGATCAGAAGAGAGTTTCTCATAAGTCTTTCTCATTTTTGCATGGATGAAATGTCTTTATCAGCGTAAGCCCTCAATCGTTATCAAGTTGAGGAATATCTCATTTTCGTCCCAGTAAGAGCGTTTAAGCCACTGGCCCCACGGCAAATAAGCTGCAACTTGTGGATGAATTCACACTATCACCAAGCGGTTTCGTGAAAGCTTCTGTATTTCACTGGATATTGTTCCTTTGACTGACGTGTTTTCCTTGAAGTCGTGCAGATCTCCAGAAACCTTCTACAAGTTACATCATGTAACAATGAGGAACGTTAACCTCTGGGGGTGATCACACACAGGTAAGATTTCTCGAAAAGCTTCCTCAGGTTTCTCATGAGGATCATTCCTTATTAGCCATGGCCATGCTCAACATATCCATTTGACCGTTTTCACGAAATCGTGTAGAAATGCTCTACAGAATTGGCTGCATGTTAGAGAAACTCCCCACTCGAGAAGGTGTCTAACAGAAAGCTTAGTTTGAACGATGAATTCCATTATCCAAGCAGCTCATGTCTCAAGAAGCGTTCTCTTTCTCTAGATTCTTTCGTCTCTCAAAAGATCTAAAGTCAGTTTGGCACTGAGAACTCCGAAACGAAAAACAAATGCGAACTCTGTGAGATTATTCACACATCCCATGCAGTTTCTAGAAGCTTTCCTTCTAGTTTTGTGGGCATCATATTCCTTTAGTCACCATGTGGTCCCTAATTGGCGCCATGAATATCTATTATGCAGATTATGACGGACTAATGCTACACAACTTGTCTACTGAGGATGAGACTTGTAACTCTGTGATTGACATTCGACAGAGAAGGGTTTCTCTAAAGCTTCTGCTTTACGTTATTCGGATGAGACATTTCTCCTTTTATCCCCATGGAAGCACCATTGATCCAAAAGCCCTTTCAGATTCCCAGACAGTGTTATGTAGCAAACTTCTCATTGAAACAAAGTGTAACTCTGTGAATGAATTCAACAGATCACAAGAAGTTTCAAGAAAGCGTCTTCTAGTTTCATTGCGATGAATTCCTTATCAACGCGTAAGCATCATGGCTATGCCACAGACTAATCTCAGTTTCCCAAAGAATCATTGTTAAAATGACTAGTCCACTGAAAAAATGTAACTATGTGAGTTGAATTCACACATCAAGTGCATAAGCGTTTCTCAGAAAGCTTCCTACTAGTTTATCTGGGAATTTCCTTGTATGTCACAAGGCCCTTATTGCGCTCCAATAGCACTCTATGCAGATCCTCCATAAGAGCTAGCAAACTGTCACTGAGGAGAACGTGTACTCTGTGAGTGCTCACATCATGATAAGAATTTTCTAGAACAGCTCCTTATTATTTTGAGCATCTTATCACCTGCCATACAATATCACGGAGATACTTTCGGAGAGATGTGCAAACTTTGCTTGGAGAGGTTGTAACTTGCTGTTAACTCCAGACGAGTTAAGCAGACGAACTCTTATAGTAGTCATGATCCAAAGAGCCTCTCAGTTTGCCCAAAGACAGTGTTTAATGGACTGCTCCACGAAACATAACGTGTAACTCTATGAGATGAATTCACACATCAAAAGAGTTCTTAAAAGCTTCTTTCTAGTTTCATCTGGATATTTCCTTGTCACAGTATGTCATTCGCTATGAAGTAAATCTATTTGCAGATCTCCAGAAAACGTGCTAACAAACTGATCACTGAAGAGAAAATTGTAAACTCTGTGAGTTGCCATTCACACATGGACATGCAGTTTCTCAGAAACTTCTCTTTAGTTATATGTGAGGACAATTTCTTTATCACCATGGGCTCCCTTAGGCTCCCAAATATCACTTGCAGACCGACGAGAAAGTGTTAGCAACTTCTTCTTGAGGCAGAGGTTGTAACCTCTGGGAGATGAACTCACAGATCAGAAGGAAGTTTCTCAAAAGCTTCTTCACGTTTTGAACCGATGAGATGTCCTTTACAGCGTAGGCCTCAAGTGTGATCAAAGAAGCTCTTTCAGTTTCCCAAAGACATTTTAAGTGCGAACTCTCCGAAACATAGTGTAACTCTGTGAGATGAATTCACACCATCAACAAGAAGTTTTCTAAGAAGAGCTTCCTTCTAGTTTTACTGTGGTATTTCCTTTTCCTGTATGCTTCAATTGGCTAGAAGTAACTAATTGCACGATCTCCAGAAAACTTTGCTGACACAAAACTGATTGCACTGAGAGAGCAATAATAGTGAATCTGTGTAGTGCATTCACACATGGAATCGCCATTTCTCAAGAAGAGTCTCTTAGTTTTAGTGGTGAGCGCATTATCCTTTATCACCATGGGCCCCTATAGGCTCCACAAATATCACTTGCAGATACACGAGAAGAGTGTTCGGAAACTGCTTCTGAGCAGGGTTGTAACTCGTTGAGATGAACTCACAGATTCAGAAAGAAGTTTTTCTCAGAAAGGCTTCTTTCACGTTTGAACGGATGAAATTTCCGTTTATCAAGCGTAGGCGCTCAGTGTGATCAAGATGCCCTTCTCAGTTCCCGCAAAGACAGTGTTAATGGCTGCTCCACGAAACAAAGTGAACTCTGTGAGATGAATTCACACAATCACCAAGAAGTTTCTAAGGAAGCTTCCTTCAGTTTTTCATCTGTGATAATTTCCTTTGTCACTGGTAATGTTCATTGCTGCTATTGAAGTTACTAAATGCAGATCTCCAGAAACTGTGCTAAATCAAACATTTGATCGCATGAAGAGAAAGGACTCTGGGTTGCATTCACACATGGCACATGGCATGCAGTTTCTCAGAAAGCTTCTCTTTAGTTATTATGTGAGGATATTTCCTTTATCACCATGGGCCCCTATAGGCTCCCAATATCACTTTGCAGATTCCACGAGAAGAGTGTTAGCAAACTTCTTCTTGAGCAGAGGTTGTAACTCTGTGAGATGAACTCACAGATCAGAAAGAAGTTTCTCAGAAAGCTTCTTTCACGTTTTGAACGGATGAAATTTCCTTTATCAGCGTAGGCCTCAATGTGATCCAAAGAAGCTCTTCTCAGTTTCCCCAAAGACAGTGTTAATGGACTGCTCCACGAAACATAAGTGTAACTCTGTGAGATGAATTCACACATCACCAAGAAGTTTCTAAGAAAGCTTCTTTCTAGTTTTCATCTGGATATTTCCTTTGTCACTGTAATGTTCATTGCGCTATGAAGTATCTAATTGCAGATCTCCATTAAACTATGCTAACAAACTGATCACTGAAGAGAAACGTGTAACTCTGTGAGTTGCATTCACACATGGTAATGCAGTTTCTCAGAAAGCTTCTCTTTAGTTATTATGTGAGGACATTTCCTTTATCACCATGGGCCCCTATAGGCCTCCAAATATCACTTTGCAGATTAGACGAGAAGAGTGTTAGCAAACTTCTTCTTGAGGCAGAGGTTGTAACTCTGTGAGATGAACTCACAGATCAGAAAGAAGTTTCTCAGAAAGCTTCTTTCACGTTTTGACCGGATGAAATTTCCTTTATCAGCGTAGGCCTCAATGTGATCCAAAGAAGCCCTTCTCAGTTTCCCCAAAGACAGTGTTAATGGACTGCTCCACGAAACATAAGTGTAACTCTGTGAGATGAATTCACACATCAACAAGAAGTTTCTAAGAAAGCTTCTTCTAGTTTTCATCTGGATATTTCCTTTGTCACTGTAATGTTCATTGCGCTATGAAGTATCTAATTGCAGATCTCCATTAAACTATGCTAACAAACTGATCACTGAAGAGAAACGTGTAACTCTGTGAGTTGCATTCACACATGGTAATGCAGTTTCTCAGAAAGCTTCTCTTTAGTTATTATGTGAGGACATTTCCTTTATCACCATGGGCCCCTATAGGCCTCCCAAATATCACTTTGCAGATTAGACGAGAAGAGTGTTAGCAAACTTCTTCTTGAGGCAGAGGTTGTAACTCTGTGAGATGAACTCACAGATCAGAAAGAAGTTTCTCAGAAAGCTTCTTTCACGTTTTGAACGGATGAAATTTCCTTTATCAGCGTAGGCCTCAATGTGATCCAAAGAAGCTCTTCTCAGTTTCCCCAAAGACAGTGTTAATGGACTGCTCCACGAAACATAAGTGTAACTCTGTGAGATGAATTCACACATCACCAAGAAGTTTCTAAGAAAGCTTCTTCTAGTTTTCATCTGGATATTTCCTTTGTCACTGTAATGTTCATTGCGCTATGAAGTATCTAATTGCAGATCTCCATTAAACTATGCTAACAAACTGATCACTGAAGAGAAACGTGTAACTCTGTGAGTTGCATTCACACATGGTAATGCAGTTTCTCAGAAAGCTTCTCTTTAGTTATTATGTGAGGACATTTCCTTTATCACCATGGGCCCCTATAGGCCTCCAAATATCACTTTGCAGATTAGACGAGAAGAGTGTTAGCAAACTTCTTCTTGAGGCAGAGGTTGTAACTCTGTGAGATGAACTCACAGATCAGAAAGAAGTTTCTCAGAAAGCTTCTTTCACGTTTTGAACGGATGAAATTTCCTTTATCAGCGTAGGCCTCAATGTGATCCAAAGAAGCTCTTCTCAGTTTCCCCAAAGACAGTGTTAATGGACTGCTCCACGAAACATAAGTGTAACTCTGTGAGATGAATTCACACATCACCAAGAAGTTTCTAAGAAAGCTTCTTTCTAGTTTTCATCTGGATATTTCCTTTGTCACTGTAATGTTCATTGCGCTATGAAGTATCTAATTGCAGATCTCCATAAAACTGTGCTAACAAACTGATCACTGAAGAGAAACGTGTAACTCTGTGAGTTGCATTCACACATGGTAATGCAGTTTCTCAGAAAGCTTCTCTTTAGTTATTATGTGAGGACATTTCCTTTATCACCATGGGCCCCTATAGGCCTCCCAAATATCACTTTGCAGATTAGACGAGAAGAGTGTTAGCAAACTTCTTCTTGAGGCAGAGGTTGTAACTCTGTGAGATGAACTCACAGATCAGAAAGAAGTTTCTCAGAAAGCTTCTTTCACGTTTTGAACGGATGAAATTTCCTTTATCAGCGTAGGCCTCAATGTGATCCAAAGAAGCTCTTCTCAGTTTCCCCAAAGACAGTGTTAATGGACTGCTCCACGAAACATAAGTGTAACTCTGTGAGATGAATTCACACATCACCAAGAAGTTTCTAAGAAAGCTTCTTTCTAGTTTTCATCTGGATATTTCCTTTGTCACTGTAATGTTCATTGCGCTATGAAGTATCTAATTGCAGATCTCCATAAAACTATGCTAACAAACTGATCACTGAAGAGAAACGTGTAACTCTGTGAGTTGCATTCACACATGGTAATGCAGTTTCTCAGAAAGCTTCTCTTTAGTTATTATGTGAGGACATTTCCTTTATCACCATGGGCCCCTATAGGCCTCCAAATATCACTTTGCAGATTAGACGAGAAGAGTGTTAGCAAACTTCTTCTTGAGGCAGAGGTTGTAACTCTGTGAGATGAACTCACAGATCAGAAAGAAGTTTCTCAGAAAGCTTCTTTCACGTTTTGAACGGATGAAATTTCCTTTATCAGCGTAGGCCTCAATGTGATCCAAAGAAGCTCTTCTCAGTTTCCCCAAAGACAGTGTTAATGGACTGCTCCACGAAACATAAGTGTAACTCTGTGAGATGAATTCACACATCACCAAGAAGTTTCTAAGAAAGCTTCTTTCTAGTTTTCATCTGGATATTTCCTTTGTCACTGTAATGTTCATTGCGCTATGAAGTATCTAATTGCAGATCTCCATTAAACTATGCTAACAAACTGATCACTGAAGAGAAACGTGTAACTCTGTGAGTTGCATTCACACATGGTAATGCAGTTTCTCAGAAAGCTTCTCTTTAGTTATTATGTGAGGACATTTCCTTTATCACCATGGGCCCCTATAGGCTCCCAAATATCACTTTGCAGATTAGACGAGAAGAGTGTTAGCAAACTTCTTCTTGAGGCAGAGGTTGTAACTCTGTGAGATGAACTCACAGATCAGAAAGAAGTTTCTCAGAAAGCTTCTTTCACGTTTTGAACGGATGAAATTTCCTTTATCAGCGTAGGCCTCAATGTGATCCAAAGAAGCCCTTCTCAGTTTCCCCAAAGACAGTGTTAATGGACTGCTCCACGAAACATAAGTGTAACTCTGTGAGATGAATTCACACATCACAAGAAGTTTCTAAGAAAGCTTCCTTCTAGTTTTCATCTGGATATTTCCTTTGTCACTGTAATGTTCATTGCGCTATGAAGTATCTAATTGCAGATCTCCAGAAAACTGTGCTAACAAACTGATCACTGAAGAGAAACGTGTAACTCTGTGAGTTGCATTCACACATGGTAATGCAGTTTCTCAGAAAGCTTCTCTTTAGTTATTATGTGAGGACATTTCCTTTATCACCATGGGCCCCTATAGGCTCCCAAATATCACTTTGCAGATTCGACGAGAAGAGTGTTAGCAAACTTCTTCTTGAGGCAGAGGTTGTAACTCTGTGAGATGAACTCACAGATCAGAAAGAAGTTTCTCAGAAAGCTTCTTTCACGTTTTGAACGGATGAAATTTCCTTTATCAGCGTAGGCCTCAATGTGATCCAAAGAAGCTCTTCTCAGTTTCCCCAAAGACAGTGTTAATGGACTGCTCCACGAAACATAAGTGTAACTCTGTGAGATGAATTCACACATCACCAAGAAGTTTCTAAGAAAGCTTCTTTCTAGTTTTCATCTGGATATTTCCTTTGTCACTGTAATGTTCATTGCGCTATGAAGTATCTAATTGCAGATCTCCATTAAACTATGCTAACAAACTGATCACTGAAGAGAAACGTGTAACTCTGTGAGTTGCATTCACACATGGTAATGCAGTTTCTCAGAAAGCTTCTCTTTAGTTATTATGTGAGGACATTTCCTTTATCACCATGGGCCCCTATAGGCCTCCAAATATCACTTTGCAGATTAGACGAGAAGAGTGTTAGCAAACTTCTTCTTGAGGCAGAGGTTGTAACTCTGTGAGATGAACTCACAGATCAGAAAGAAGTTTCTCAGAAAGCTTCTTTCACGTTTTGAACGGATGAAATTTCCTTTATCAGCGTAGGCCTCAATGTGATCCAAAGAAGCTCTTCTCAGTTTCCCCAAAGACAGTGTTAATGGACTGCTCCACGAAACATAAGTGTAACTCTGTGAGATGAATTCACACATCACCAAGAAGTTTCTAAGAAAGCTTCTTTCTAGTTTTCATCTGGATATTTCCTTTGTCACTGTAATGTTCATTGCGCTATGAAGTATCTAATTGCAGATCTCCATAAAACTGTGCTAACAAACTGATCACTGAAGAGAAACGTGTAACTCTGTGAGTTGCATTCACACATGGTAATGCAGTTTCTCAGAAAGCTTCTCTTTAGTTATTATGTGAGGACATTTCCTTTATCACCATGGGCCCCTATAGGCTCCCAAATATCACTTTGCAGATTCGACGAGAAGAGTGTTAGCAAACTTCTTCTTGAGGCAGAGGTTGTAACTCTGTGAGATGAACTCACAGATCAGAAAGAAGTTTCTCAGAAAGCTTCTTTCACGTTTTGAACGGATGAAATTTCCTTTATCAGCGTAGGCCTCAATGTGATCCAAAGAAGCCCTTCTCAGTTTCCCCAAAGACAGTGTTAATGGACTGCTCCACGAAACATAAGTGTAACTCTGTGAGATGAATTCACACATCAACAAGAAGTTTCTAAGAAAGCTTCCTTCTAGTTTTCACTGTGGATATTTCCTTTGTCACTGTAATGTTCATTGCGCTATGAAGTATCTAATTGCAGATCTCCAGAAAACTGTGCTAACAAACTGATCACTGAAGAGAAACGTGTAACTCTGTGAGTTGCATTCACACATGGTAATGCAGTTTCTCAGAAAGCTTCTCTTTAGTTATTATGTGAGGATATTTCCTTTATCACCATGGGCCCCTATAGGCTCCCAAATATCACTTTGCAGATTCCACGAAAAGAGTGTTAGGAAACTGCTTCTTGAGGCAGAGATTGTAACTCTGTGAGATGAACTCACAGATCAGAAAGAAGTTTCTCAGAAAGCTTCTTTCACGTTTTGAACGGATGAAATTTCCTTTATCAGCGTAGGCCTCAATGTGATCCAAAGAAGCTCTTCTCAGTTTCCCCAAAGACAGTGTTAATGGACTGCTCCACGAAACATAAGTGTAACTCTGTGAGATGAATTCACACATCACCAAGAAGTTTCTAAGAAAGCTTCTTTCTAGTTTTCATCTGGATATTTCCTTTGTCACTGTAATGTTCATTGCGCTATGAAGTATCTAATTGCAGATCTCCATTAAACTATGCTAACAAACTGATCACTGAAGAGAAACGTGTAACTCTGTGAGTTGCATTCACACATGGTAATGCAGTTTCTCAGAAAGCTTCTCTTTAGTTATTATGTGAGGACATTTCCTTTATCACCATGGGCCCCTATAGGCCTCCAAATATCACTTTACAGATTAGACGAGAAGAGTGTTAGCAAACTTCTTCTTGAGGCAGAGGTTGTAACTCTGTGAGATGAACTCTCAGATCAGAAAGAAGTTTCTCAGAAAGCTTCTTTCACGTTTTGAACGGATGAAATTTCCTTTATCAGCGTAGGCCTCAATGTGATCCAAAGAAGCCCTTCTCAGTTTCCCCAAAGACAGTGTTAATGGACTGCTCCACGAAACATAAGTGTAACTCTGTGAGATGAATTCACACATCACCAAGAAGTTTCTAAGAAAGCTTCTTTCTAGTTTTCATCTGGATATTTCCTTTGTCACTGTAATGTTCATTGCGCTATGAAGTATCTAATTGCAGATCTCCAGAAAACTATGCTAACAAACTGATCACTGAAGAGAAACGTGTAACTCTGTGAGTTGCATTCACACATGGCAATGCAGTTTCTCAGAATGCTTCTCTTTAGTTAATATGTGAGGATATTTCCTTTATCACCATGGACCCCAATAGGCTGCCAAATATCACTTTGCAGATTCCACGAAAAGAGTGTTAGCAAACGGCTTCTTGAGGCAGAGATTGTAACTCTGTGAGATGAACTCACAGATCAGAAAGAAGTTTCTCAGTAAGCTTCTTTCTCATTTTTATTGGAAGATGTTTCCCTTGGCCCCATTGTTTTCAAAGGGTTCGGGAATATCTGTTCTCAGATTCCACACAAATAGGGCTAGGCCACGGCCCCACGAAATACAGCTGCAACTTAGTGAGTTGAATTCACATATCACAAAGCGGTTTCTCAGAAAGCTTCTTTCTTTACTAAGACGAAGTTATTTGTGGTCTTGGAACGCCACCGTGTGTCCTATTGCAGATTCTGCGAAAACTCTCCTAGCAAGTTTCTCAGTGGTAACAATGATGGACATCTGTGAGCTGAAATCACCCACAACAAAGAAGTTTCTGAGAAGGCTTCTCTGCAGGTTTCTCTGAGGATAGTTCCTTATTCAGCATGCGATTCAAAGATATCCAAGACATCACATCTGAGATTCCTCAAATGAGTGATAGGAAACTCCCCCGAGAAAGGGTGATAGAACACTGTGAAATGAATTCACATATCACAAAGCAGTTTCTCAGAAAGCTTGGTTCTGCTTTCTCTTGGAGGATATTTCTTTTTCCTTCTATTCTTCAAAGCTATCTGAAATATCACTTCTCGGAATCCACGGAAACAGTCCTAAGAAACGGCTGCAAAAAACAATGGCGTAACTCTGTGAGTTGCATTCACACATGGCAATGCAGTTTCTCAGAAAGCTTCTCTTTAGTTTATGTGAGGATTTCCTTTATCACCATGGGCCCTATAGGCTCCCAAATATCACTTTGCAGATTCGAAAAGAGTGTTAGCAAACTTCTTGAGGCAGAGATTGAACTGTGAGATGAACTCACAGATCAGAAAGAAGTTTCTCAGAAAGCTTCTTTCACGTTTTGAACGGATGAAATTTCCTTTATCAGCGTAGGCCTCAATGTGATCCAAAGAAGCTCTTCTCAGTTTCCCCAAAGACAGTGTTAATGGACTGCTCCACGAAACATAAGTGTAACTCTGTGAGATGAATTCACACATCACCAAGAAGTTTCTAAGAAAGCTTCTTTCTAGTTTTCATCTGGATATTTCCTTTGTCACTGTAATGTTCATTGCGCTATGAAGTATCTAATTGCAGATCTCCAGAAAACTGTGCTAACAAACTGATCACTGAAGAGAAACGTGTAACTCTGTGAGTTGCATTCACACATGGTAATGCAGTTTCTCAGAAAGCTTCTCTTTAGTTATTATGTGAGGACATTTCCTTTATCACCATGGGCCCCTATAGGCTCCCAAATATCACTTTGCAGATTCGACGAGAAGAGTGTTAGCAAACTTCTTCTTGAGGCAGAGGTTGTAACTCTGTGAGATGAACTCACAGATCAGAAAGAAGTTTCTCAGAAAGCTTCTTTCACGTTTTGAACGGATGAAATTTCCTTTATCAGCGTAGGCCTCAATGTGATCCAAAGAAGCCCTTCTCAGTTTCCCCAAAGACAGTGTTAATGGACTGCTCCACGAAACATAAGTGTAACTCTGTGAGATGAATTCACACATCAACAAGAAGTTTCTAAGAAAGCTTCCTTCTAGTTTTCATCTGGATATTTCCTTTGTCACTGTAATGTTCATTGCGCTATGAAGTATCTAATTGCAGATCTCCAGAAAACTGTGCTAACAAACTGATCACTGAAGAGAAACGTGTAACTCTGTGAGTTGCATTCACACATGGTAATGCAGTTTCTCAGAAAGCTTCTCTTTAGTTATTATGTGAGGACATTTCCTTTATCACCATGGGCCCCTATAGGCCTCCCAAATATCACTTTGCAGATTCGACGAGAAGAGTGTTAGCAAACTTCTTCTTGAGGCAGAGGTTGTAACTCTGTGAGATGAACTCACAGATCAGAAAGAAGTTTCTCAGAAAGCTTCTTTCACGTTTTGAACGGATGAAATTTCCTTTATCAGCGTAGGCCTCAATGTGATCCAAAGAAGCTCTTCTCAGTTTCCCCAAAGACAGTGTTAATGGACTGCTCCACGAAACATAAGTGTAACTCTGTGAGATGAATTCACACATCAACAAGAAGTTTCTAAGAAAGCTTCTTTCTAGTTTTCATCTGGATATTTCCTTTGTCACTGTAATGTTCATTGCGCTATGAAGTATCTAATTGCAGATCTCCATTAAACTATGCTAACAAACTGATCACTGAAGAGAAACGTGTAACTCTGTGAGTTGCATTCACACATGGTAATGCAGTTTCTCAGAAAGCTTCTCTTTAGTTATTATGTGAGGACATTTCCTTTATCACCATGGGCCCCTATAGGCCTCCAAATATCACTTTGCAGATTAGACGAGAAGAGTGTTAGCAAACTTCTTCTTGAGGCAGAGGTTGTAACTCTGTGAGATGAACTCACAGATCAGAAAGAAGTTTCTCAGAAAGCTTCTTTCACGTTTTGAACGGATGAAATTTCCTTTATCAGCGTAGGCCTCAATGTGATCCAAAGAAGCCCTTCTCAGTTTCCCCAAAGACAGTGTTAATGGACTGCTCCACGAAACATAAGTGTAACTCTGTGAGATGAATTCACACATCACCAAGAAGTTTCTAAGAAAGCTTCTTTCTAGTTTTCATCTGGATATTTCCTTTGTCACTGTAATGTTCATTGCGCTATGAAGTATCTAATTGCAGATCTCCATTAAACTATGCTAACAAACTGATCACTGAAGAGAAACGTGTAACTCTGTGAGTTGCATTCACACATGGTAATGCAGTTTCTCAGAAAGCTTCTCTTTAGTTATTATGTGAGGACATTTCCTTTATCACCATGGGCCCCTATAGGCCTCCAAATATCACTTTGCAGATTAGACGAGAAGAGTGTTAGCAAACTTCTTCTTGAGGCAGAGGTTGTAACTCTGTGAGATGAACTCACAGATCAGAAAGAAGTTTCTCAGAAAGCTTCTTTCACGTTTTGAACGGATGAAATTTCCTTTATCAGCGTAGGCCTCAATGTGATCCAAAGAAGCTCTTCTCAGTTTCCCCAAAGACAGTGTTAATGGACTGCTCCACGAAACATAAGTGTAACTCTGTGAGATGAATTCACACATCACCAAGAAGTTTCTAAGAAAGCTTCCTTCTAGTTTTCATCTGGATATTTCCTTTGTCACTGTAATGTTCATTGCGCTATGAAGTATCTAATTGCAGATCTCCAGAAAACTGTGCTAACAAACTGATCACTGAAGAGAAACGTGTAACTCTGTGAGTTGCATTCACACATGGTAATGCAGTTTCTCAGAAAGCTTCTCTTTAGTTATTATGTGAGGACATTTCCTTTATCACCATGGGCCCCTATAGGCTCCCAAATATCACTTTGCAGATTCGACGAGAAGAGTGTTAGCAAACTTCTTCTTGAGGCAGAGGTTGTAACTCTGTGAGATGAACTCACAGATCAGAAAGAAGTTTCTCAGAAAGCTTCTTTCACGTTTTGAACGGATGAAATTTCCTTTATCAGCGTAGGCCTCAATGTGATCCAAAGAAGCTCTTCTCAGTTTCCCCAAAGACAGTGTTAATGGACTGCTCCACGAAACATAAGTGTAACTCTGTGAGATGAATTCACACATCAACAAGAAGTTTCTAAGAAAGCTTCTTTCTAGTTTTCATCTGGATATTTCCTTTGTCACTGTAATGTTCATTGCGCTATGAAGTATCTAATTGCAGATCTCCATTAAACTATGCTAACAAACTGATCACTGAAGAGAAACGTGTAACTCTGTGAGTTGCATTCACACATGGTAATGCAGTTTCTCAGAAAGCTTCTCTTTAGTTATTATGTGAGGACATTTCCTTTATCACCATGGGCCCCTATAGGCCTCCAAATATCACTTTGCAGATTAGACGAGAAGAGTGTTAGCAAACTTCTTCTTGAGGCAGAGGTTGTAACTCTGTGAGATGAACTCTCAGATCAGAAAGAAGTTTCTCAGAAAGCTTCTTTCACGTTTTGAACGGATGAAATTTCCTTTATCAGCGTAGGCCTCAATGTGATCCAAAGAAGCCCTTCTCAGTTTCCCCAAAGACAGTGTTAATGGACTGCTCCACGAAACATAAGTGTAACTCTGTGAGATGAATTCACACATCACCAAGAAGTTTCTAAGAAAGCTTCTTTCTAGTTTTCATCTGGATATTTCCTTTGTCACTGTAATGTTCATTGCGCTATGAAGTATCTAATTGCAGATCTCCATAAAACTATGCTAACAAACTGATCACTGAAGAGAAACGTGTAACTCTGTGAGTTGCATTCACACATGGCAATGCAGTTTCTCAGAATGCTTCTCTTTAGTTATTATGTGAGGATATTTCCTTTATCACCATGGACCCCTATAGGCTGCCAAATATCACTTTGCAGATTCCACGAAAAGAGTGTTAGCAAACTGCTTCTTGAGGCAGAGATTGTAACTCTGTGAGATGAACTCACAGATCAGAAAGAAGTTTCTCAGTAAGCTTCTTTCTCATTTTTATTGGAAGATGTTTCCCTTGGCCCCATTGTTTTCAAAGGGTTCGGGAATATCTGTTCTCAGATTCCACACAAATAGGGCTAGGCCACGGCCCCACGAAATACAGCTGCAACTTAGTGAGTTGAATTCACATCACAAAGCGGTTCTCAGAAAGCTTCTTTCTTTACTAAGACGAGTTATTTGTGGTCTTGGAGCGCCACCGTGTGTCCTATTGCAGATTCTGCGAAAACTCTCCTAGCAAGTTTCTCAGTGGTAACAATGATGGACATGTGGGCTGAAATCACCCACAACAAAGAAGTTTCTGAGAAGGCTTCTCTGCAGGTTTCTCTGAGGATAGTTCCTATTCAGCATGCGATTCAACGATATCCAAGACATCACATCTGAGATTCCTCAAATGAGTGCTAGGAAACTCCCCGAGAAAGGGTGATAGAACACTGTGAAATGAATTCACATATCACAAAGCAGTTTCTCAGAAAGCTTGGTTCTGCTTTCTCTTGGAGGATATTTCTTTTTCCTTCTATTCTTCAAAGCTATCTGAAATATCACTTCTCGGAATCCACGGAAACAGTCCTAAGAAACGGCTGCAAAAAACAATGGCGTAACTCTGTGAGTTGCATTCACACATGGCAATGCAGTTTCTCAGAAAGCTTCTCTTTAGTTATTATGTGAGGATATTTCCTTTATCACCATGGGCCCCTATAGGCTCCCAAATATCACTTTGCAGATTCCACGAAAAGAGTGTTAGCAAACTGCTTCTTGAGGCAGAGATTGGAACTCGGTGAGATGAACTCACAGATCAGAAAGAAGTTTCTCAGAAAGCTTCTTTCACGTTTTGAACGGATGAAATTTCCTTTATCAGCGTAGGCCTCAATGTGATCCAAAGAAGCTCTTCTCAGTTTCCCCAAAGACAGTGTTAATGGACTGCTCCACGAAACATAAGTGTAACTCTGTGAGATGAATTCACACATCACCAAGAAGTTTCTAAGAAAGCTTCTTTCTAGTTTTCATCTGGATATTTCCTTTGTCACTGTAATGTTCATTGCGCTATGAAGTATCTAATTGCAGATCTCCAGAAAACTATGCTAACAAACTGATCACTGAAGAGAAACGTGTAACTCTGTGAGTTGCATTCACACATGGTAATGCAGTTTCTCAGAAAGCTTCTCTTTAGTTATTATGTGAGGACATTTCCTTTATCACCATGGGCCCCTATAGGCTCCCAAATATCACTTTGCAGATTAGACGAGAAGAGTGTTAGCAAACTTCTTCTTGAGGCAGAGGTTGTAACTCTGTGAGATGAACTCACAGATCAGAAAGAAGTTTCTCAGAAAGCTTCTTTCACGTTTTGAACGGATGAAATTTCCTTTATCAGCGTAGGCCTCAATGTGATCCAAAGAAGCTCTTCTCAGTTTCCCCAAAGACAGTGTTAATGGACTGCTCCACGAAACATAAGTGTAACTCTGTGAGATGAATTCACACATCAACAAGAAGTTTCTAAGAAAGCTTCTTTCTAGTTTTCATCTGGATATTTCCTTTGTCACTGTAATGTTCATTGCGCTATGAAGTATCTAATTGCAGATCTCCATTAAACTATGCTAACAAACTGATCACTGAAGAGAAACGTGTAACTCTGTGAGTTGCATTCACACATGGTAATGCAGTTTCTCAGAAAGCTTCTCTTTAGTTATTATGTGAGGACATTTCCTTTATCACCATGGGCCCCTATAGGCCTCCAAATATCACTTTGCAGATTAGACGAGAAGAGTGTTAGCAAACTTCTTCTTGAGGCAGAGGTTGTAACTCTGTGAGATGAACTCACAGATCAGAAAGAAGTTTCTCAGAAAGCTTCTTTCACGTTTTGAACGGATGAAATTTCCTTTATCAGCGTAGGCCTCAATGTGATCCAAAGAAGCTCTTCTCAGTTTCCCCAAAGACAGTGTTAATGGACTGCTCCACGAAACATAAGTGTAACTCTGTGAGATGAATTCACACATCACCAAGAAGTTTCTAAGAAAGCTTCTTCTAGTTTTCATCTGGATATTTCCTTTGTCACTGTAATGTTCATTGCGCTATGAAGTATCTAATTGCAGATCTCCATAAAACTATGCTAACAAACTGATCACTGAAGAGAAACGTGTAACTCTGTGAGTTGCATTCACACATGGTAATGCAGTTTCTCAGAAAGCTTCTCTTTAGTTATTATGTGAGGACATTTCCTTTATCACCATGGGCCCCTATAGGCCTCCAAATATCACTTTGCAGATTCGACGAGAAGAGTGTTAGCAAACTTCTTCTTGAGGCAGAGGTTGTAACTCTGTGAGATGAACTCACAGATCAGAAAGAAGTTTCTCAGAAAGCTTCTTTCACGTTTTGAACGGATGAAATTTCCTTTATCAGCGTAGGCCTCAATGTGATCCAAAGAAGCCCTTCTCAGTTTCCCCAAAGACAGTGTTAATGGACTGCTCCACGAAACATAAGTGTAACTCTGTGAGATGAATTCACACATCACAAAGAAGTTTCTAAGAAAGCTTCTTTCTAGTTTTCATCTGGATATTTCCTTTGTCACTGTAATGTTCATTGCGCTATGAAGTATCTAATTGCAGATCTCCAGAAAACTGTGCTAACAAACTGATCACTGAAGAGAAACGTGTAACTCTGTGAGTTGCATTCACACCATGGTAATTGCAGTTTCTCTAGAAAGCTTCTCTTTAGTATATGTGAGGACATTCTTTATCACCATGGGCCCCTATAGGCCTCCAAATATCACTTGCAGATTAGACGAGCAGAGTGTTAGCAAACTTATTCTTGAGGCAGAGGTTGTAACTCTGTGAGATTGAACTCTCAGATCAGAAAGAGTTTCTCAGAAAGCTTCTTTCACGTTTTGAACGGATGAAATTTCCTTTATCAGCGTAGGCCTCAATGTGATCCAAAGAAGCTTCTCAGTTTCCCCAAAGACAGTGTTAATGGACTGCTCCACGAAACATAAGTGGAACTCTGTGAGATGAATTCACACATCAACAAGAAGTTTCTACAAGAAAGCTTCCTTTAGTTTTCACTGTGGATATTTCCTTTGTCACTGTAATGTTCATTGCGCTAATGAAGATCTAATTGCCAGATCTCCAGAAACATGTGCTAACAAACTGCTCACTGAAGAGAAAGTGTAAACTCTGTGAGTGGTGCATTCACACATGGTCAATGCAGTTTCTCCGAAAGCTTCTCTTTAGTTATTATGTGAGGATATTCCCTTTTCTACCATGGGCCCCTATAGGCTCCCAACTATCACTTTGCAGATTGACGAAAAGGTGTTAAAAGCTTCTTGAGGACAGAGTTGTAACTCTGTGAGAGAACTCACAGATCAGAAAGAAAGTTTCAGAAAGCTTCTTTCACGTTTTGAACGGATGATGAAATTTCCTTATCACGCGTAGGCTCAATGTGATCCAAAGAAGCCCTTCTCAGTTCCCCAAAGACAGTGTTAATGGACTGCTCCACGAAACTAAAGTGTAACTCTGTGAGATGAATTCACACATCAAACAGAAGTTTCTAAGAACAGCTTCTTCTAGTTTTCACTTGGATATTCCTTTGCACTGTAATGTTCATTGCGCTATGAAGTTCTAATTGCAGATCTCCATTAAAACTGCTGCTAACAAACTGATCACTGAAAGAGAAAGTGTAACTCGTGAGTTGCATTCACACATGGTAATGCCGTTTCTCGAAAGCTTCTTCTTTAGTTATTATGTGAGGACATTTCCTTATCACCTGGGCCCCTATAGGCCCCAAATCTCACTTTGCAGATTACGAGAAGAGTGTTAGCGAAACTCTTCTGAGGCAAGAGTTGTAACTCGTGAGATTGAACTCACAGATCAGAAAGAAGTTTCTCAGAAAGCTCTTTCACGTTTTGAACGGATGAAATTTCCTTTATCAGCGTAGGCCTCAATGATGTCCAAAGAAGCTCTCTTCTCAGTTTCCCCAAAGACAGTGTTAATGGACTGCTCACGAAACATAAGTGTAACTCTGTGAGATGATTCACACATCACCAAGAAGTTTCTAAGAAAGCTTCCTTTAGTTTTCATCTGGATATTCCTTTGTCACTGAATGTTCATTGCGCTATGAAGTATCTAATTGAGATTCCATTAAACTATGCTAACAAACTGATCACTGAAGAGAACGAAACGTGTACTCTGTGAGTTGCATTCACACATGGGTAATGCAGTTTCTCAAGAAAGTTCTCTTTAGTTATTCTATGTGAGGACATTCCTTTAATCACCATGGGCCCCTATAGGCTCCAAATATCACTTGCAGATTGACGAGAAGAGTGTTAGCAAACTTTTCTTGGAGGCAGAGGTTGTAACTCTGTGAGATGAACTCACAGATCAGAAAGACGTTTCTCCGAAAGCTTCTTCACGTTTTGACGGATGAAATTCCTTTATCAGGTAGGCCTCAATGTGATCCAAGAAGCCTCTTTCATCCCAAAGACAGTTAATGGACTGCTCCACGAAACATAAGTGTAACTCTGTTAGATGAATTCACACATCAACAGAGTTTCTAAGAAAGCTTCTTCTAGTTTTCATCTGGATATTTCCTTTGTCACTGTAATGTTCATTGCGCTATGAAGTATTATTGCAGATCTCCATTAACCTATGCTAACAACTGATCCTGAAGAGAAAACGGTGTAACTCTGTGAGTTGCATTCACACATTGGTAATGCAGTTTCTCAGAAAGCTTCTCTTTAGTTATTATGTGAGGACATTTCCTTTATCACCTGCGCCCCTATAGGCCTCCAAATATCACTTTGACAGATTAGACGAGAAGAGTGTTAGCAAACTTCTTCTTGAGGCAGAGGTTGTAACTCTGTGAGATGAACTCCAGATCAGAAAAGTTTCTCAGAAAGCTTCTTTCACGTTTTGAACGGAATGAAATTTCCTTTCCTAGCGTTAGGCCTCAATGTGATCAAAGAAGAGCTCTTCTCAGTTTCCAAAGACAGTGTTAATGGACTGCTCCCACGAAAACATAATGTAAACTCCTGTGAGATGAATTCACACATCACAAGAAGTTTCTAAGAAGCTTCTTTCTAGTTTCATCTGGATATTTCCTTTGTCACTGTAATGTTCATTGCGCTATGAAGTATCTAATGCAGATCTCCATAAACAATGCTAACAAACTGATCACTGAAGAGAAACGTGAAACTCTGTGAGTTGCCATTCACACATGGTAATGCAGTTTTCAGAAAGCTTCTCTTAGTTATTATGTGAGGACATTTCCTTATCACCATGGGCCCCTATAGCCTCCCAAATATCACTTTGCAGATTAGACAGAAGAGTGTTAGCAAACTTCTCTTGAGGCAGAGTTGGTAACTCTGTGAGATGAACTCACAGATCAGAAAGACGTTTCTCAAGAAGTTCTTTCACGTTTTGAATGGATGAAATTTCCTTATCAGCGTACCTCAAGTGATCCAAAGACGCTCTTCTCAGTTCCCCAACGACGTGTTAATGGATGCTGGCCCACGAAACATAAGTGTAACTCTGTGAGATGAATTCACCACATCACCAAGAAGTTTCTAAAGAAAGCTTCTTCTAGTTTTCATCTGGATATTTCCTTTGTCACTGATAATGTTCATTCGCTATAAGTATCTAATTGCAGATCTCCGAAAAAACGTGCTAACAAACTGATCACTGAAGAGAAACCGTGTAACTCTGTGAGTTGCATTCAACTGGTAATGCAGTTTCTCAGAAAGCTTTCTTAGTTATTGATTGGGACATTTCCTTTTCACCAGGGCCCCTATAGGCTCCCAATATCACTTGCAGATTCGACGAGAAGGTGTTAGCAAACTTCTTCTGAGGCAGAGGTGTTGTAACTCGTGAGATGAAACTCACAGATCAGAAAGAGTTTACTCAGAAAGCTTCTTTCACGTTTTCAACGGATAATTTACTTTATAGCGTAAGGCCTCAATGTGATCAAAGAAGCTCTTCTCAGTTTCCCCAAGACAGTGTTATGGACTGCTCCACGAAAACATAAGTGTAACTCTGTGAGATGAATTCACACATCAACAAGAAGTTTCTAACGAAGCTTCCTTCTAGTTTTCCACTGGGATATTTCTTTGTCACTGTATGTTCATGGCTATGAAGTATCTAATTGCAGATTCTCCAGAAAATGTGCTAACAAACTGATCATGGAAGAGAACGTGTAACCTCTGTGAGTTGCATTCACAACATGGTAATGCAGTTTCTCGAAAGCTCTTCTTTAGTATTATGTGAGGACATTTCCTTATCACCATGGCGCCCCTATAGGCTCCCAAATATCACTTTGAAGATACGACGAGAACGAGTGTTAGCAAACTTCTTCTTGAGCAGCGGGTTGTACTCTGAGAGAACTCACAGATCAGAAAAACGTTTCTCAGAAAGCCTTCATTTTGACGGTGAAATTCCTATCAGCGTACGGCGTCAATGTGATCAAAGATGCCCTTCTAGTTTCCCAAAACAGTGTTAATGGACTGCCTCTCACGAACATAAGTGTAAACTCTGGATGAATCACACATCACACAAAGATTTTTAAGGAAAGCTTCCTTTAGTTTCACTGGGATATTCCTTGTCACTGTAAGTTCATTGCGCTATGCAGTATCTAATTGCCGATCTCCATGAAAACGTGCTATAACAACTGATCACTGAAGAGAAAAGTGCTAACTCTGTGAGTTGCATCACACATGGCAATGCAGTTCTTCAGAAAGCTTCTCTTTAGTTATTATGTGAGGATATTTCTTATCACCATGGGCCCCTATAGGCTCCCAATATCACTTTGCAGATTCAAGAAAAGAGTTGTTAGAAACTGCTTCTTGAGGCAGAGGTTGTAACTCTGTGAGATGAACTCACCAGCAGCAAGAAGTTTCTCAGAAAGCTTCTTTCACGTTTTGACGGATGAAATTTCCTTTATCAGCGTTGCCTCACATGTGATCCAAAGAAGCCCTTTCTCAGTTTCCCCAAAGACAGTGTTAATGGATGCTCCAGAACATAAGTGTAACTCTGTGAGATGAATTCACACACCACAAGAAGTTTCTAAGAAAGCTTCTTCTTTCTAGTTTTCATTCTGGATATTTCCTTTGTCACTGTAATGTTCATTGCGCTATGAATATCTAATTGCAGATCTCCATTAAACTTGCTAACAAACTGATCACTGAAGAGAAAAGTTGTAACTCTGTGAGTTGCATTCACACTGGTAATGCAGTTTCTCAGAAAGCTTCTCTTTAGTTATTATGTGAGGACATTTCCTTTCTCACCATGGGCCCATAGGCCCCAATATCACTTTGCAGATTGACGACGAAGAGTGTTAGCAAATTCTTTTGAGGCAGATGAGAGTTAACTCTGTGAGATGAACTCACAGATCGAAAGAAGTTTCTCAGAAAGCTCTTTTCACGTTTTGACGGTGACAATTTCCTTTATCAGCGGTAGGCCTCAATGTGTCCAAAGAAGCCCTTCTCAGTTTCCCCAAACAGTGTTAATGGACTGTCCACGAAACATAAGTGTAACTCTGTGAGATGAATTCACACATCACCAAGAAGTTCTAAGAAAGCTTCCTTAGTTTTCATCTGGATATTTCTTTGTCACTGAATGTTCATTGCGCTATGAAGTTCTAATTGCAGATCTCCACTAAACTATGCTAACAAACTGATCACTGAAGAGAAACGTGTAACTCTGTGAGTTGCATTCACACATGGTAATGCAGTTCTCAGAGAAAGCTTCTCTTTAGTTATTATGTGAGGACATTTCCTTTATCACATGGGCCCTATAGGCCTCCAATTCACTTTCAGATTTACGAGAAGATGTTAGCCAAACTTCTTCTTGAGGCAAAGGTGTAACTCTGTGAGATGAACTCCAGATCAGAAAGAGTTTCTCAGAAAGCTTCTTCACGTTTTGAAGGATGAAATTCCTTATCAGCGTAGGCCTCAATGTGATCCAAAGAACTCCTTCTCAGTTTCCCCAAGACAGTGTTAATGGACTGCTCCACGAAACATAAGTGTAACTCTGTGAGATGAATTCACCACATCACCAAGAAAGTTTCTAAGAAAGCTTCTTTTAGTTTTCATCGGATTTTCCCTTGTCACTGTATGTATTTGCGCTATGAAGTATCTACATTGCAGATCTCCATTACTGTGCTAACAAACTGATCACTGAAGAGAAACGTGTAACTCTGTGAGTTGCATTCACACATGGTAATGCAGTTTCTCAGAAGCTTCTCTTTGTTATTATGTGAGGACATTTCCTTTATCACCATGGGCCCCTATAGGCCTCCAAATATCACTTGCCGATTAGACCGAAGAGTGTTACAAACTTCTTCTGAGGCAGAGTTTGTAACTCTGTGAGATGAACTCCAGATCAGAAAGAGTTTCTCGAGAGAAAGTTCTTTCACGTTTTGAAGTGAGAAATTTCCTTTATCAGCGTAAGCCTCAATGTGATCCAAGAGCCTCTTCTCAGTTTCCCCAAAGACGTGTTATGGACTGCTCCACGAAGACATAACGTGTAATCTGTGAGGATGACTTCACACCATCACCGAAGTTCTAGAAGAAAGCTTCTTTCTAGTTTTCCATCTGGATATTTCCTTTGTCACTGTACTGGTTCATTGCGCTATGAAGTATTAATTGCAGATCTCTCCTTAAAATTCGCTACAAAACTGATCATGAAGAGAAACGTGTAAACTGTGTGAGTTGCATTCACACATGGTCAATGCAGTTTCTCAGAAATCTTCTCTTATTATTATTGAGACATTTCTTTATCACCATGGGCCCCTATAGGCCCAAATCTCACCTTTGCAGATTTAGACGAAAGAGTGTTAGCAAAACTCTTCTTGAGGCAGAGGTTGTAACTCTGTGAGATGAACTCACCGTCAGAAAGAAGTTCTCAGAAAGCTTCTTTCACGTTTTTGACCGTTGATGAAATTTCCTTTATCAGCGTAGGCCTCAATGTGATCCAAAGAAGCCCTTCTTCAGTTTCCCCAAAGACAGGTTAATGGATGCCACGAAACCATAAGGTTGTAACTCTGTGAGCGAATTGAATGCACCACATCCAAGAAAGTTCTCAGAAAGC